>NC_029775.3:102018824-102021052 GCF_000817695.3 Arachis duranensis
CCCTCCGTTTTCAGGTTTTTTTTTTAAATCAAATCGGACCCTCCGAGTTTTATTAAAAAAATATTTTTTTTAGATCTCCTCTAATCGGACCGTCCGAATTCTTTGCTCTAAATCGCTCGGTCCGATTTCAGTTTCCTGATACCATACGCAGGGAAAGCACCCCTATTCTCCATAATGCTGTATCACCCCACATCTCCCACCATATTAAAAATAAAAAGCGGAAAAGTGACGTGTAGAAATTGGTAATGAACAATCCTATCCTATAACAATCCTTTAAAAGAAGGTTTATGCATTAGTGGAAATCCAACGTGGCTTGCTCCAGATTTTTTCCAAATTTTTTATGTATGATCTTTATTACAATAACACTCCATTATCAAACCATCCTCATTCCACATTTTTACTACTCTTCTGAACATTATGCCTGAATTTTTTATCCTCTTTTTTACGTTTGCTTTACATGTACATAACCTAAAATTTCAAAATTCGAATTTTGAATTCAAAATCAAAATTAAAAAAAAGGGAATTCTAATTTCTATCCGTTCTTCGTTTTCAGTTTTATCTCTTCCTCCTCTTCTTCGATTCTTCTCCTTCATCTTTTTAACCTTCAGTTCCTCTTCTTTTTTTTTGTCCTCAATTCACTGATTCTGTTTTTGTATAATCTTCTTAATTTAAGTTGGAGGTGGAGATTATTGAGTTCATGTACGCACCAAGGAAGAATTACGGCGGTGGATGAAGTTGCAACCGCTATGGTTGTGGATCATAATATGGCGGTGGTGTTGTAGTAGGGGCGGTGGAGTTTGTGATGGTCATCCATGATGTGATGATGGATACGGAGGAGGCAGCGGCGGAAGAGAGCAAATCGATGGAAAGTACTAAATCTCGCCGCCACATAGAACACATGCAGTGACGCTATGAAAGAGAGCACAACAGTAATATGACATTTTTATATTTTTCTTTATCTTTCTATCTAGGTTATTTTCCCTGTTCATCTTCATTTTCAAATTTCAAGACGTTCCTGATGTACGTCCTTTTACAATTTTTTTAAATTTTAATTCCAATTAAATCTGCATGTAATTTGAAATTGAAATTTGAATTTTAAATATGCACAACCTTATCAAGCATTCAATTCATCTCTCGGATAATCAACTTTCGATTTTCTTCTTACCATAACCATCTTTCTTTCTCTATCTTCTCTCATGTCTTTCTCTCCTAGATTTATATATCTCTCTGCATCACTTTTTTTCTTTTATTTTTTTCTCTTTGTCAAGCGGAGAGTTCTTGATGGTATTATGGCACGGTGTTTGTTGCAGAGAAGCAGAGGAAAGAAGTAGAGACACGACAGGGAGGAGCGAGAGATGCATACTGGAGTCAACAACAATGGGCATGCAATTTGGTGCGGCTGAGATGATTCCGATGGCGATAGATGCCACGGAAGATAAGTCACAGTTGCAGCGCCGGAAGCGGCCAGCAACAGTCTTGGTGCGATGATTCTGTATGCTCTGCTTAAGTGTTTATGTACGTAGTAGTGGTCTTCTTCAAATGAAAGTATATATAAGATTTCTAAATTTATCCCTACTCATACTCCTCTTTGTTTCCTTTAATATTATTTTTTATATAAACTGTACCTTCTATGATGAAGTTAAGTGTGTTCCTTATTATTTGATCTGATTTATATGTTCTAATCTCGGTAAGATCTGAAATGTTATTGTTGTTGTGCAGAGGCGTCTTTGTCTGGTGTGGAGCTGTTAATGCAAAAAATCCAGAACCTCATTGTTGTTGCCGGGATTCTATTTGTATTTTGCTTAAATTTCATTAACCTCTTTCTCTCTTATATTCAATTTACATCCAATATACAAAACTAAATCAGATTTCAAAGTAATGCAGCATGAATTATTCATTTTTTCTTTAGTATTTGAAGTCCTGGCTTTTGTATTTTCAGAGTAATTTAGGAACTAAGGCAAAAAAAGTTCTTCCTGTGTAGCTATTGTGGAAGGTTTGCATCCACCCACTCTATTGTGTCTTTATTAGTTCTCTTTTTGTTCAATTGCTTAAATTTGTTCTTTGCTTTTCCTTATTATTATTCTACTGCTTATTATTACCTTATCCCTCCTCCTTCCTCTCAAGTTTGGCTATGTTCTTCACTCTTCAGGGAGGTAGTTTCAATTCTCGATTTTTGGGTCATTTCCTCTTCCTCTTCAGTCCGTTTCTCGGTTCACTGATACTATTTT
>NC_029775.3:102021897-102054788 GCF_000817695.3 Arachis duranensis
TTAGATTTAGTAATTTAATAAATTTTATGAAATGATATCCAAATTTTTATGATTTAAAAGTTTAAAATTTGACGGTGTTATATATATTTCCAAAAGAAAGAAATTTCAATATAAGATAAATAATAAAAAAAAATTCTATACAAAATATATGTAAAGCAAAAAATTAGTGCAATAATTATTTTGTTTTATTTTAATTTTTTATATTAGTGCAATAATTAGTTTTATGCTTTGCTCAACTAAGGGACCACCCGTGGATTTGAAATATGCAGTAATTTCTAATTTTTTATAAATAAAAAAGAGTTTTAAAAGATAGTATGGTCATTAAAATTTTACTAACTTATATAAGTTTAAAGATATCATGGTCATTATTTTGCTTTTTTTTTCTACACTTTTCATTTTTGGCTCCCTACAATAATTATGGATGGTTTAAAAAAAATTAGTATGTTGCTTCATGTTTTGATTTGAATATTTTGCATTATTAGGTGTTAAAAGGTAAAGTGATTTGCATGATGAAAAATATGGTACAAGAAAAAATTCATGGAAATATATTACAATTTTATTGGTAAATGTTGTACATGTCAAAATTGACTATTCGAAGTTGGTATTAGATAACAAGATGGATAAAGTCATAAAAGCCAAGAAACATATAAACTGGGAGGTGCGATTTTTGGAAAACAATAATTAGCCTTAGACATATTTCAGCATCTATTTGTTGTGATGCTACGAGAACATGATTTAATAAAAAAAATGACATGAGTTGGATGCTACAAGAACGTGATTTAATAAAGAAAATAACATGATGTCGAATAATAAAGAAAATGACATCATGTCAAACAAAACGAGACACTTAAATGTTAATAATTTTAGAGATAAAATGGTCAGAATGTTAGATTTTTCTAATATATTTTTGATATACAGATTGATCATTTTATTATTAAAAATTTAAAAAATGAATAGATAATTTACATTACTATAAAATTTATTCTTTTTGTATTTAATAATAAAGTTCAAGTTATATAAATTTTGAAACTAAATATTTGGAGTTTAAAGCAAAAACAACTTAACTGAAAATAATATAAGATACGTTTAAAGAAAACATAAGATCTTAGTATTTTTTTATTTTTAATAGTTTATGAAATTACGTAAATTAAATTATTATAAAAAATAATTTATGTATTATAAAAATTAATTATTATATATATTAGTTAATAGTTTTTTATTATTTAAGTTATCTTTAAGTTTTAATTAACATATATATATGATATATGATATATCTAATATTTTATTATTATTTTTGTGCCATCCCGTGCAACGCACGGGTCCATGCACTAGTAGATAATTAAAAAGAAGATACATACACATTACTATTCAGAAATGAACAAAATAATAAGCAGAAAATATCTTGGGACATGGTTAAGGCCAAAACTATATTCTCTCTAGGTCTGAACATAGCTTCTATGCTGAAAATTGAAATAACATTATTCCTATAAAAAGACAAGTTCCCTATATTATTCTAATAATAAATTAAATCAAAGAGTTCATTTTAGTTTGTGTTGATCAAATTGGAGATTGGATATAAGTTAAAAGAAGCAAAGGCAATCAATAAGGTGCGTTTAAGAAAATTGAAATATTAAAATTATTTTTAAAGTAATAATTTATTTATCATGTAATTAATAATTATTCTAAAATATTTTTATAAATTCAATACTAAAAACTGAATTCAAACCGTTACAAAAATTCTAAGAAACTGATTTGATAATTAAATATTTTTTTAAATTTTAAAAAGAAAATATTATAAAATTGACTATATATAAGTTTAAGAACATTATATAAAAAGAAACCATAATATATAAGACATTAAGCATCATGATGAGAATATTTTATAAAAAGAGCAACCCATATAAAAAAAAGCTTTGACAGGACCATCTCAATCTCGTTTTTGTCACACTCAAAATTGATGAAGCAAGGAGGGTATACAATTTCTTTTGCGATCCATGTTAACTTGAGCGTTAGAGTCTTTGCAATAGGAGAATGGTGGCAATATCGTGTCTTCAACCTACTCTCTATAATTTTGTCCAAGTAATTCTTAAACTCAAGAGAAAAAAACACTTCTGAATAATGACGCCGTCTGTGGAGACACGTTGCTTATCACATTCTCCTCATTCTAAGTTCTACCCAAGATGAATTTAGCACAACACATATTCACAAGATGAACAATATAAAAAAATGAGTAAAAAATACATGGTCACAAAAGACAAGTATTAAAACACATAATACAAAAGTTTCCACAAAAAAGATGAAAATATTTACAAATTTCAATTTGTGATTACATCACTTTACGTTTCAAAGACTTATAATTGCTAGACCAATTAAATGGTCGATAATTTGGAGGCTTAGTAACAACTTAAAAATTGTGAAGCAAGAAATCAAGAAAAAGGTTTTTGCAAATTTACCAAAAAGAACACAACTTGACACTCAAAAATAAAAATTTACAAAGTTGGAAGACGAAAACTCATTTTCTACTAATGAAAAAAATATTAAAATCCTAATTAAACTCTTTGAAGGTAAACCATATTCATACTTAGACACGTAAAAGTATGACTTTAGAGCATGCAAAATAATAATATGAAAATTTGTGGTAGAAATAAAGGAATAATCTTTGAATAATTATTTATTAAAAAAACCATGAGTCAACTAATCTAAATAAGAAAAATTCATTGTTCAATTGTCCAAACAATTACTTTAGATCGGAAAAAATTTTATTTAGATAGATTGCACTTAAATGAAAAGAATTCATTATGCAATTGTTTTAAGAGAAATAATTTCTTTATTTTTAAACTCAATATTTTTACGATTGAGTTACTATTTCAAGCATAGTAAATTTAATAATTATTTATTATGACAATTTAAATTTATTTTGATATGTCTTTGTCAAAATCTCAAAAACTCAAACGCTCAAGCTTACAAGCTACGAGTTGGGGTATCCACAACGAAAAGTTCATAAAACTGAAAAAAAAAATTTGACATTTAAAGAATAGAAACATTGACTCTTAATCCTAGAATTACAATATACAAACTTTGATTTAAAAAAATCTAACTTCCAAACTCATAAAGTAAGGTGGCAACCTAGGATTGATAGAAATTATGGCCAAAGATCGAATTTTATAAAAAAAAGTAAACAAAATAAAAAGCTTCACCTTAAAGAATGAGACACTTGGGCTGAGATCTGAAACTCGAAAATTTTTTTCGATAGAAATACATACGGAGTTTGGAGGTTTGTTCTAGAATATTTTTATAAGCCCAATACTAACAACTGAGTCCAAGAGTATAAGAACCGTACACTTCCTATTATTGAGGATGACGAATTCGGGACATTAAAAATTTGGAATAAGAGAATAGTGGTAATATCATGTCTCTAACCTATTGTCTATAATTTTATTTTAGGTAACTCTTAAATTCAAAAAAAATTCTAAACAATAATTATGTCAAAATTGACCATTTATATTTGAATAATTTAGTTAAAAAAAATTTTAAAATAGTTTTGCTAGTTGGACTTTATGTAGAGAAAAAAAGTTGTCTACTTAATTAGAGTTTATATAAAGTTTTAAATTTGCTCTTTCAAAATTTAAAAAAACAAAATCTATTATCAAATAAAGTTACTTAAATCAAATTGATTAACTTTTTAGAGTAAAGTATTATTTATGTCCCCAACGTTTGGGGTAAGTCTTAAACCTATCCCTAACGTTTTAAACGTCCTATTTTTGTCCCAAACATTTCTAAATCGAATCAATGTTGTCCTACCGTCCAAATTACTAACATTTGGTTAACGGCGTTGCATACATGGAGGTTACTGTACACCGTGTACAGGGCGTTTTTATGTGACCGTTATTGAATTAAAAATAAAAGAAAAAAGAAACAGATAAACAGCAAAGAATGGTCCTCTTAGAAACCCTAATTCTGCAAATCTTCTCTCCTCTTTGATGCTGCACCTTCTGCGGAGCTCGACTTCTCTAGTTGAAAAAGGATGGAGGCTGATGCATGCCAATCTGAAGCGACACACGGCAGCAAGCAGGCGACACGAAATAGAAACCAGGCACGTCGAAGGAGGACAACTTGCTACTGTGGGGAACGGCCTGTGCTCGCCACCTTATCGACCGTAGAAAATTTCGATCGGAGGTTCTGGGGTTGCGTTAACTTTAGGGTAAGTTTTAGCCATGCGTTTCTTGTTGTTGAGTTATATGTTTTGACAATCTGTAGGTGTGACTCGGTTGTGTCATATTTGGTATAGATTGGAGAAGAATGCGGCTATTTTGTATGGGCAGAACCAGAGGAAGAGCCCCCACAAGTTTCAAGGTTAAGGATGACGGTCAGAAATTTGAAGAGCAAAATGGAGAAGGTTGAGTTCAGGTTCATGGTTGCAGTGGGAGTTGCTTTAGTTGGATGGACAGTTGCCCTAATATTGGTTTGTGAGAAAACAAGCAACACCAAATTTGGGAGACTTTTACTACAATGATGTTGAGATAGTGAGATTTAGGAGAATATCATTAGATCCCAACTTGTGCTCTGTATTTTTGCCTAGAAATAGCACTGATGTTGACATGGTTGGTGTTTTGTTGAACTGAATGAAATTGTAATGAAATGATGTTTTGATGATTTAAGTTTGGCAAAATGTTATGTTGTGTTTGTGTAAAAAAGTGCAATGATATATTGTGCAGCTGCAATGTTATATTATGCATTCTGTTTAAAGTGTTTATATTTTGTAGCTGAAATAAAGTGATACATTTTGCATTCTGCTTAAATGAAGCAAGTTATGAGCATGACAACAATCTGAACTGTAATATATTACTTAATCACTAACCATTAAGATTGTCATTAGCAACAAGCACAATAGGTTCACAGCAAAATAACAAAACAGGAGCTACACTATTTGCTCCACAACAACTGTATGAGATAATTAGCAACAAGCACAATAGGTTCACAGCAAAATAACAAAATAGGAGCTACACTATTTGCTCCACAACAATTGTATGAGATAACAAAATGCAGTCTTTAAACTAGTTTTGACAAATTATAATGATACTAAAGAGAAAACATGAAACTGCACACATCATCATCATCACATCTTCTTCCATGCTTTTGGAGGTGTCCTAGCCATAAACTTCAATTGGGATATGCTGACGTGCTTGGATAGGGTTGGTAGCACTCTGAGATTGTTGTGCTTGGCAGCATCCTTGAGTTGTTGTCCAGAATTATTGTTTGACGGGGTCATCTTAGCCTTCTTTGACCTAGCCTGAGATTGCTGGGAACTGATATCATTGCAAGATGTTTTTCTCTTTGGCCTTGATGTGTTGGTCTTCTTAGCTGCAACTTGTGATTGCCTAGAAGCCTGGCTGGAGATAGTACTAGACACAATGCTTGAGATAGTGCTAGAAATGACTCTTGAAGCTCTTCTTGTAGACCCAGCAACTTTGTTTGCCTAGTTAACAGCCACAATACGACATTATAATCTTTGAATGCAATCAGGCAAAATAAAGCCAAAATCAGAAAAAACAACTATTGTACTTACCGAACTAGTGGCAGCTACTTTCCGCTTCTTTGGACAGGTCCGTTTGTTGTGGCCTCTAGCAAAACAATAGGAGCACTTCTGAGTCTGCCCATCGCGAGACACTCCTCCCCTAGTTGAATTCTCATCTGTAGCTTTATTCCGTTTCAGTTTAGGCCTTCCAATGGGTTTTCTGTAGACTGGTGGCAAAACGTCATCAAATTGTGTCTTCACCCACAGGTTGGGGCCATTTACTGGATACACCACATGTTGGTAGCAGTCAGAGTAAGTTTCCTTCTTGTAACAGTTTGCAACAAAGTTGTCCACATTGAAGCACATCTTCCTAATGCAGGTAATGGCATGGGGACAGGGGATTCCGGACAATTGAAACTTCTTGCACGAACACTCGTGATTCTTCAAGTCAACCACAAACTTCTCTTTGCCTCCATGGATGCTAGTTACCTCATATTTGTCACGACCAGCATAGGTGCTCACCCACTTACCACTTGCATCAGCTTGTTTTTCAACCTTAGTCCTGATACGGGGTAACACCTCTCTTTGGTATTCAATTATCCGATCCCTATTATCAGCCCAACGCCTCATTATGTATACTCTGATGTCTTCAAGCATACTGACTATAGGCTTCTCCCGGGCGTCCACAATCACAGAGTTAAATACTTCACACATGTTGTTAACCAAGGGATCACACTTAGACCAAGTCCCAAACTTATGCCGGCACCAATATTTGGTTAGTATCTCCATAAGGTGGTTGTAGGCTCCATTATCAACCTTTTGGATTTCAGCCATGTTTCTCTCCCACTCTTGTAAATAAGTGGCTTTTGCAGCATTTCACATCATCAGTTTTAGTTGCAGCCCTGGAAATCTCTTCCTGAAATTGCTATAAAGATGTCTAACACAGAATCTATGATCCACTCCGGGAATGAGCTCATCGAAGGTTGGAACTAAGCCCTAAATCCATAGTAAATCAGTTTTACTTGAAGTAGTAATTAAATCAGCATGATATGTGATAATGACAATTAACCAAGTACATACATTTCAATTAATCATAGAATCTATTATCAGCATGATATGTGATAATGACAATTAATCAGTTTTTACTTGAAGTAGTATGGACATGCACAATTTAGACTTAGTTAGCTCTACATTCCACTTGCTGTATGCTTTCTTCATTAGTGTGGAGAGCTTTATTTTTGGATTCTCAGCGATCTTTTTTAGAAACACCTTGCTCAACCATTTTGCATGCATAATTCCAATTTTCAACTCTCTAGAACAGCTATGCTTGTTATGGCAGCTGGTTAATTGCCATGTTTGCTCATTCTTAATCTTTCCACAGTATGCAAACCAGTTACAACCCTCCACACAAGTGACTTTCACTCTCCAAAGATCAACTTTATCAAACCTCAAACCCCTCCCAGTGTGTACAGCATAGGCAGTGGCACAATCCTTGAACTCTTCTCTTGAGACATAAAGAGTTCCAACCTCCCACTTGTACTCACTCATGTCCTTTAGCTGCTTGTGCAATGGATACTTCTTGGCAACACTATTTTCATTCTCATCATCATAAGTAATAGGCATATCTAGGAAATCTTCAGAATCATATCCTTCTTCCTCATCACCTAAACCTGCAACAATCTTCTCCTTACCTTTGGCACTCCTACTAGCTTTTGCTGCATCTGTTTGGGTTTCAGTTGATGCAGCCTCGAATCTATTCCCTACCCTGATGTTGACATCTACTAAGCCCTCTGCCCCTTCCTTATCATCATCACTGTCACCAAACACAACTTCGGCAGCACTATCTTCTGAACCATCACCATTTCTGGAATTAGAACTCCATGAATCACAACTATCATCTTCACCACCCTTGGGTTCATAGTCCTCGTCCTCACTGCCATCACTACCCTCTCCTTCCTCATCTGATTCATCTTTGTTACCCACAATTGGGCCAGAATTTTTCTCCACCTGTCCAACTGTTTGGGCCTCACTTGTAACCATTGGGCCCTGCCCATCAGATCCACCACCCTTCACTTGCATGTTACTTTCAGTACTCCATAACAAGTGTACATCTTCAACCACCTCATGGATATCACTTGTTTTGTGAACTACAAACAGCTCCACCATATCCTCCCTAACCCCAATGTTAGCCATATTCATTGCATCTTTATCAGTTCGCAGCATCCTTAAGCCTTCTTCTGTATTTTGATCCTGTGATTTGTACCACATTGCAGCAATATCCTTCTTCAAATACCCTTGTCTGCTCACTATGTCATAAACCTCAATCAGGATCCATTCATCTTCATTGCAGTAGTCTATGACAGTTGTCTCCCCACCCAAATACTTCAATTGCCCTCGTTGAAGTCCAAAGCTACCATGGTGGTAAACTTTGACACTAAAATAACTCATCCTAACCAACAGACCCTGTTACAATAGGCAAACATAACGAAACAACATCAATCGCAGGCACACATTCAATCACCAAAAAAACGTAAATTCATGCCCTAACTAACATAAGCAACGAACATTTTGCTGAGAATACAAAAAACCAACTAAACCCTAAAAATGCACGCAATCTCATACATTGCCAGCCATCTTTTCTTTGTGGAACTACTCAATAAAACCCCAAAAAACAATTTTTTTTCAAGTACATACCTCGTCGCACGATCAAACTCTGTCACCACAACAAAGGTGTAAGCTTTCATGCAAAACTCCCAAGAACGATCCACCAACTACCTTGCAGCCCCTCCCTACGGTCAGCCTCGACGAAGAGAAAAAATGTATGTGGTAACGAGAACTGGAATAAAAAACGTTGGATAGAGGTGCTGTGATTCTTCGACGTTTCGTATTTGCTATAGTGAACGGTATATTGGGCGCGAAGAGGCAGACGTGTGTATCTCAACCTTTAGGCTTACTCACTTAATGTCCACGTGTGTAACGCCGTTAACCAAATGTTAGTAATTTGGACGGTAGGACAACATTGATTCGATTTAGAAACGTTTGGGACACAAATAGGACGTTTAAAATGTTAGGGATAGGTTTGAGACTTACCCCAAACGTTGGGGACATAAATGATACTTTACTCAAATTTTTATGAAACCATAAACAATTAAATATGGATGAGTTTGAAAAGTAAAATAAAATTGAGAGAGTGCAATAAAGATCAATTAATGACATCACAAGCTTAGTGTCAATGAAAGCATTATTATTGTGGATTTGATCAAAATAATGAAGAAGAAATTAAACATTATTGTGTATGTCATTGTCCAAATCAAATGTGGTCGATAAGCAATTGGTCTTAACTCGTAGACTTGATACCACAACTTAACATTAGGTAGAGTTCCCCACCATTCTTAAATCTCCACGCAAAAACAATGTCTTTCATCGCATTCTTAAAACACTTTGTCATGCTTAAATCAATGTAATTGGGTACTATATATTAGTTTATCTAAATGAATACAGTAGTTGTTTTGGATTAAAGGTAGAATGTTAAAATTTAAAATGTTCTTTTTGCATATGTATTTAAAAAATGTAAGTTTTCAAGATAAAATGATATTGATATTAACATAGTATAAATAAGGAATTAATTAATATAAGTGCCTTTAGGACATTTGTTAAGTCATCGAAAGAAAAAACATAGTAACTTTTTGAAATTTTTAAAGCATTACGTGTATTAGAAATATTAAAAACTTGAATTCTCAGTAATTATTTTATTTATTTTACTGCTTAAACAAGTACTTCTATAACAAATGTACCAATGGCATTTGTTAATCAAACTCTTAAAAACATATTTACTTTTTTTTCCAAATAGAGCCCACACCTCCACGCGTTCAAACTCATTATTACTAATAACAGTTCTTTAAAACTTAGATTTCTTATCTTTAAGTAAGCATAATACAATAGCAAGTTGATATTTTGCGCAATTTCATGCTTGAGGAAAACAAGAAGCATATCTGCAAATGCTATGAATATTCACATTTTGGTTACCCATAGAAGATTCGAATGAAGTGGAGAATTGGTGCTCCAATTCAATGAGGAATCAATTATTTCTCTTCTTTCAAGCTTTTGGGAGCTTGGTGGGATAAAGTAGTTGCTGTGACAAAATGCCAATAGCAATTATAATTATCATTAGTGGCCTTGTTATGGTATGTGATAGTAACAGAAAGAGGGGTGTTGTGTTTCTTTGTTGAGATTTGAGAATTAAGACACACTTCCACTTGCATCTCCATCCTCTGTTTCTTTCTGTCAATATATAAACCCCCACAACCAAACACGTCCTCTCATATCTCCGCCACATTTCTTCTCTTCTCTTCTCTTCTCATTTCTCTTCTCTTCCGCACGAACCCTATCTTCACATATTCACTCACCACCACACATTCACATTCATTCATTTCTCCTCAAACCCAATTCAATGGTAATCCCCTGCCCCCATTTCATTGCCTCCTAGAAAGCAGCCATGGAAGCTGGCCTTCTTATCCCCTCTCCTCTCTCTCTCTCTCAGCTCATTCTCACCCAAGACAATTTGAAGAAAATCACCGCCTACAAAGCCGTAGAGTACGTCGAATTCGGTATGGTTCTCGGCCTCGGAACCGGCTCCACTGCCAAACACGCTGTCGACCGAGTGGGCGAGCTTCTCCGTCAGGGCAAGCTCAAGGACATCATCGGAATCCCCACTTCCAAGAAGACACACGAGCAAGCCCTCTCTCTCGGGATCCCCTTATCGGATCTGGACTCTCACCCCGTCGTTGATCTTGCCATTGACGGTGCCGACGAGGTTGATCCTTACCTTAACCTCGTCAAGGGCCGCGGAGGATCCCTCTTGAGGGAGAAGATGGTTGAAGGTGCTTGCAAGAAGTTCGTTGTAATCATCGATGAGTCCAAGCTCGTTAACTATATTGGTGGTAGCGGTTTGGCTATGTCCGTTGAAGTTATTCAATTTTGTTGGAAGTTCACTGCTTCCAGGCTTCAGAATCTCTTTCAGGAATCTAGTTGCGTTGCAAAGCTCAGAACTTTGGGCAAAAAGGCTTAGCCTTATGTAATTGATAATGGAAACTATATCATTGATTTTTATTTCAAGCAGAGTATTAGGGATTTGAAGGCTGCCAGTGGTTTCATTCTGCAAATCGCCGGTGTTGTGGAGCATGGAATGTTTATTGACATGGCTACCACTGTTATTGTTGCAGGTGAACTTGGCCTAACTGTCAAGAATAAGTAGTAGCTTAATTCAAACACCATTAAAGGACATGAACAATAAAGTAGGTAAAATTGGAATAATCAGGGAGGTAGTTTAATTCATCAAGGTTGATGTTTTGACATTTGGGGTGCCCTTTGGGGGCTTCTAACATACGATATCTGGTGTAGTTGCAATTGCTGGAGAAAGTATCTTAATTTCTCCGCCAATTTTGTTATTTTTGACCTGGTTTGAGCAAGCAAGCATAAGAGAATTTTATAGACTTGTTGGGAATTTGGATATTCAGTTCATGTAATGGCTCTTGTGTTTTGTACACAACTTGTTATTGAACTGGTATTGTTTAACTTATTGAATTAATTCAATTCAAATTTTGCTCCTTTTCCCCTCTTTGATTTGCGAATTTTATATTTTGCTGCTTAGCCTTTGTCTGGTTCTGAAGTACTTTTCCTTTAAAATTAAGATGTAGCTACTGTTCATAAATCACTTGTAGTGTGTTGCATCCATTTAATTGCTATTTGGGGTCCAATAATTCGTGATTGTAAGGACACTTGTTAACAGAGTTTGTAAATTTTTGCAAACGTGGAAACTCTTTGTGGTAGGTAGATCATAACTATCCCCATCCATTGACTTGAAAAAAGATTAGTTGTTCTGTACTTCTCTGTCTAACTGTCTTATGGCATTGCAAAAGGCTATAAAATTGTCGTCATTCATGCATTAAAAATTTTCAATTATATTGCCATGATTATTCAATAGTGTGAATGCTCGAGCAATTATTAGCATTGTCCTCTGCATTTGCTTGTACTCTGAAAAAGGAAACTTCAGCTGCCTACCTAACTTCACACATATCGTGTGATCAAGTTGTGTTCTTAAGTGGTTGATGCTTCTATTAACATGTCTATATTGATTTTACGGATAAGCATCAATAGAATGGATGATTGTCTTGTTTTCACGATGAATTCTTCCTCATTAGAAACCATTGAAGCTTGTTATTTTGTCTTTAGATTTGGAAAGATGTGGCAGCTCTCGCAATTGCTGGTATTATTTCATATCAGTTGTGTTGTATTTCTAGCTATCAGATTATTTGAGCTAGAAAAAGCTTCTTGTGCGTAATAGTATTATGTGATTAATACATAATGATTAGGTCATGATAACCTTTTTCATGTAAAATTGGTGAAATATGTTAACTTCTCTGTAATTGGTTAATATTTTATCAGTGTTATGATCATCTTTGTGATCATTTATAGTATTTTATCATTGAGACCGATTCCTAATTATCTTCTTACTACCTTTAATATTATGTACTTTCTTTGGTTACTGCAATTTAATGTTGGATCAATAATCATACTGCAACGTTCACCAAAAAATAAAAAGAAAGAGCAATAACCCAACTGTAACATGTTGTTGCTCTTTGATTTACAGGTCAGTTGGAAGGATGTTTTGTTCAATTCAATTCAGATATACTTTTCTTACATGTTGGATTTAACATTATATATTTTTTAGATGAGATCAAATGTTCACTATAACAGTATAACTGCTTCATTGATAAGTCATAACTAGGCTGCAATACTAACTTATTGGAAATTGGGTTGTGAGTATATTTAATCATGCCCATACTTGAGTTCTTTGAAAATTAATAAGCTTTAGCATAGAAGATGCCAAAGTTATGGGTATGATGATGCTTGCGGTTGTTTGTAGCGACCAAATAAACATGTTACATACTGGTAATATTCTTGGTTATCTTAGAATTCCTTAATTAACAATGTCGTTACTAGTGTTCTTTGGAATATGCTGACCCCAATTGCTAGGCGAGTTTCGGTTCCATCATCACTGATCTAGATCATTTCAACTTTTGTAATTGACTATTGCTTCTTTCTTGAAATCAAAGGTTAGAAACATATCCGGTATAGGAGATTGCTTTAAAACACAATTCTAAAATTTTTTTGTTTTATCTTAAGTTGAATTTAATGTGGTGATTAAGTTAGGTACTATAGTTTATCTCATCCATTTCAATGAAGAACTGGGGCGGCATAGAATCCCTTTAATTCCGGAACTGCATGAATAAAATAGAGCAATTGTGTGTTGACTAAAGGTGTGCCTACTGCCTTTGACTCCAAACAAGAACAAAAGATTTGAAGAAGATATCACCACCCCTGCTTCCCATTCCCATTATTATTTTGTTGCGACATGTTTAAACATGACTCTCGCCATTCTGGACTTAACATCCACACGACACAATATGGTAGGAATTGGATGCCTCTCTCAATTGGGCTGTGTAATTGGGCCGAAGCCCAATTCTCAAAGAAACAATCTGAGAAAGATGCAATTACACAACCCAATTACATAGCCCAATTGAGAGACGCATCCAATTCCTACCATATTGTGTCGTGTGGATGTTAAGTCCAGAGTGGTGAGAGTCATGTTTAAACATGTTGCAACAAAATAATAACGGGAATGGGAAGCAGGAGTGGTGATATCTTCTTCAAATCTTTTGTTCTTGTTTGGTGTCAAAGACAGTAGGCACACCTTTAGTCAACACACAACTGCTCTATTTTATCCATGCAGTTCCGGGATCAAATGGATTCTATGCCGTCCCAGTTCTTCATTGAAATGGATTAGATAAACTATAGTACCTAACTTAATCACCACATTAAATTCGACTTAAGATAAAACAAAGAAATTTTAGAATTGTGTTTTAAAGCAATCTCCTATACCGGACATGTTTCTGACCTTTGATTTCAAGAAAGAAAGCAATGGTCAATTACAAAAATTGAAATGGTCTAGATCAGTGATAATGGAACCGAAACTCGCCTAGCAATCGGGGTCAGCATATTCCAAAGAACACTAGTCACGTCATTGTTAATTAAGGAATTCTAAGATAACCAAGAATATTACCAATATGTAACATGTTTATTTGGTTGCTACAAACAACTGCAAGCATCATCATACCCATAACTTTGGCATCTTCTATGCTAAAGCTTATTAATTTTCAAAGAACTCAAGTATGGGCATGATTAAATATACTCACAACCCAATGTCCAATAAGTTAGTATTGCAGCCTAGTTATGACTTATCAATGAAGCAGTTATACTGTTATAGTTAACGTTTGATCTCATCTAAAATATATTAATGTTAAATCCAACATGTAAGAAAAATATATCTGAATTGAATTGAACAGAACATCCTTCCAACTGACCTTTAAATCAAAGAGCAACAACATATTACAGTTGGGTTATTGCTCTTTCTTTTTCTTTTTTTTTGGTGAACATTGCAGTATGATTATTGATCCAATGTTAAATTGAAGTAACCAAAGAAAGTACATAATATTAAAGGTAGTAAGAAGAGAATTAGGAATCGGTCTCAATGATAAAATACTATAAATAATCACAAAGATGATCATAACTCTGATAAAATATTAACCAATTACGGAGAAGTTAACATACTTCACCAATTTTACATGAATAAGGTTATCATAACTTAATCATTAAGTATGAATCACAGAATACTATTACGGACAAGAAGCTTTTCCTAGTTCAAATAATCTGATAGCTAGAAATACAACACAACTGATATGAAATAATACCAGCAATTGCGAGAGCTGCCACATCTTTCCAAATCTAAAGACGAAATAACAAGCTTCAATGGTTTATAATAAGGAAGAATTCATCGTGAAAACAAGACAATCTTCCATTATGTTGATGCTTATCCGTAAAATCAATATAGACACGTTAATAGAAGCATCAACCACTTAAGAACACAACTTGATCACACGACATGTGTAAAGTTAGGTAGGCAGTTGAAGTCTCCTTTTCAGAGTACAAGCAAATGCAGAGGACAATGCTAATAATTGCTCGAGCATTCACACTATTGAATAATCATGGCAATATAATTGAAAAATTTTAATGCATGAATGACGACAATTTTATAGCCTTTTGCAATGCCATAAGACAGTTAGACAGAGAAGTACAGAACAACTAATCTTTTTTCAAGTCAATGGATGGGGATAGTTATAATCTACCTACCACAAAGAGTTTCCACATTTGCAAAAATTTACAAACTCTGTTAACAGGTGTACTTACAATCACGAATTATTGGACCCCAAATAGCAATTAAATGGATGCAACACACTACAAGTGATTTATGAACAGCAGCTACATCTTAATTTTAAAGGAAAAGTACTTCAGAACCAGACAAAGGCTAAGCAGCAAAATATAAAATTCGCAAATCAAAGAGGGGAAAAAGGAGCAAAATTTGAATTGAATTAATTCAATAAGTTAAACAATACCAGTTCAATAACAAGTTGTGTACAAAACACAAGAGCCATTACATGAACTGAATATCCAAATTTCCAACAAGTCTATAAAATTTTCTTATGCTTGCTTGCTCAAACCAGGTCAAAAATAACAAAATTGGCGAAGAAATTAAGATACTTTCTCCAGCAATTGTAACTACACCAGATATCGTATGTTAGAAGCCCCCAAAGGGCACCCCAAATGTCAAAGCATCAACCTTGATGAATTAAACTACCTCCTTGATTATTCCAATTTTACCTACTTTATTGTTCATGTCCTTTAATGGTGTTTGAATTAAGCTACTACTTATTCTTGACAGTTAGGCCAAGTTCACCTGTAACAATAACAGTGGTAGCCATGTCAATGAACATTCCATGCTCCACAACACCGGCGATTTACATAATAGAATCGCTGGCAGCCTTCAAATCTCTAATACTCTGCTTGAAATACAAATCAATGATATAGTTGCTATTGTCAGTGACATAAGGCTAAGCCTTTTCGCCCAAAGTTCTGAGCTTTGCAACGTAACCAGATTTCTGAAAGAGATTCTGAAGTCTGGAAGCAGTGAACTTCCAACAAAATTGAATAACTTCAACGGGCATAGCCAAACCGCTACTACCAATATAGTTAACGAGCTTGAACTCATCGACGGTTACAACGAACTTCTTGCAAGCACCTTCAATCATCTTTTCCCTCAAGTGGGAGCCACCGCGGCCCTTGACGAGGTTAAGGTAAGGATCAACTTCGTTGGCACCGTCAATGGCGAGATCAACGATAGGGTGAGAGTCCATATCCGACAAGGGGATCCCGAGAGAGAGGGCTTGCTCGTGCGTCTTCTTGGAAGTGGGGATTCCGACGATGTCCTTGAGCTTGCCCTGATGGAGAAGCTCGCCAATTCGGTCGACGACGTGTTTGGCAGTGGAGCCAGTTCCGAGGTCGTGAACCATACCGGATTCGACGTACTCAACGGCTTTATAGGCGACGATTTTCTTCTAATCGTCTTGGATGAGAATGAGCTGAGATAGAGAGAGGAAGAGGGGAGAAGAATGCCAGCTTCCATGGCTGCTTTCTCCGAGGCAATGAAATGGGCGCAGGGGATTGACATTGAATTGGGTTTGGGGGGAAATGAATGAATGTGAATGTGAATGTGTGGTGGCGAGTGAATGTGTGAAGATAGGATTCGTGCGGAAGAGAAGAGAAATGAGAAGAGAAGAGAAGAGGGGTGGCGGAGATATGAGAGGGCTTGTTTGGTTGTGGGGGTTTATATATTGATAGAAAAAAACAGAGGAAGGGGATGCAAGTGGAAGCTTTTGTCTCAGGCAAGCTTTTATCTCACGTTTACCGGTTTCAAAGAAAAAGCGCGTGCGAGAGTTCCACACCTTTATATATGATGTTTCCCCCAATTCTTTTTTATCCATTTTCAAAATCTCTTCTTTCATTCAGATACTTCGTTTTCTGTGTTAATTATCTCAGAAATTTTGAGTGGGTTTTTCTGATTCATTTTTATTACGGTATATTTCGTTCGGTGTGATTATTACTAGGGTTTTTTGCTGTTGATCATGGAGATTTCGGTGATTGGGAGCTCCCAAGATAATTTGGGAATGCCCGAATTGGGAAATAGGGAGCTGGATTTTATTAATTTGAAGGATGGTTTTAGGATTTCGAATGATAGGGTTTGTTTCGGGAAAAATATTAAGTGGAAGAAAGATGGGATTAGATTCACTCTGAGAGCTCTTCAGTCTGAACCAGTTCAAGCGGAGAAGCATTCTGGTGTTGGTAGAAGATCCAAATCGATAAGTTTTTTCTGTTTTGATTTGCATGCTGGGTTCTGTTTTTGGTTGGTGAGAATTTTGTGTGGAAAAATGGGATTTTTATTTGGGTTTGACCAAGGAAGAAGCTTTTAATTAATTAAATAGTTCTGTGTTGTTTTTGTTTTGACCTGATTTTTCTATATATTGTTAGCTTTGGATTAAATTCAGAGTATGTAAATATTTGTGTTGAGTTATTCAACAACATCAGCCATTCAACTAGATGAATAATAACTTAATAAGTCAACACAAATTAGGATTTTATGTTATTTTATTTGTATGGGTATGGTTTTCTTACATTAACCTAGATTTTTTTATTAATGAAAACTGAAAACCATGAGAATCAAAGACTAGAGTGTTTTGTATGGGTTAAATGTGGATAAGATATTCTCTCTTCATCTGGATTTTATGCTTATTAGTAGAGCTATCCCTGTATAATATATTGTTAAAGTTCTTGCTATGATTTATTTGCATAATTTCAAATCTCATGTTACATGTTGGGTCAAACTAAATGCACTAGGTGTTGTTATATGATGTTCAAGGTCAAGGATTAAAAAGAAACTGACATGGCTAAGATAATATGACGTAGGATGGTGTAAGATTATTTGTGGGTCTGCCTTTAGATGCAGTTTCTAAAGACTGCAATTCACTAAACCATGCTAGAGCAATTACAGCTGGTCTAAAAGCTTTGAAGTTATTAGGAGTTGAAGGTGTTGAGTTCCCTGTTTGGTGGGAAATTATTGAGAAAGATGCTGCAGGAAAATATGACTGATCTTGCTATTGCTGAGATGGTTTAGAAGGTGGGTCTTAAGCTCCATGTGACACTTTGCTTTCATGGATCTACAAAACCCAATATCTCCTTGCCCAATTGGGTTACCCGGATTGGCGAGTCTCAACTCAATATTTACTTCAAGGATCAGTCAGGACAGCATTACAAAAAATGTCTGTCGTTGGCAGTTGATACTCTTCCTGTTCTTGATGCAATATATATATGAATTTGCTATGACTAATAGAAAGTTTTATCTTACTAAAATTGCTAGACTTTTCTCTATGTATTTCGTTGAACATTCTAATTTTTTTGTTAACTGATAATGGTACAATCCTAATTGTAATGTTAACTACTCAATTTGTTTTGTTTATGATAGAAACCTTACTGAGCAATTAGCAAAACGCATACATTTTACTTGCTCTAAAAATGGCGCATTCCACTCTAGCATCCTCATATGAAGAGGATTTTCCATGCATCACCTTCATTCACATAAACAATTACGCAAAATTTTAATGATACCACACTTGATACCGGAAAATCACCAACTAAAGACACCGTGACGGATCGGAGGACCAACGCCGATGTGACGGTATGTGACATCGTTTGTTTGTGCTGCTTTTGAAATCATTTGTGGAAAGTGTGTCTCTGTTGTGGTCCTACTCACTAATTCAATTGCATGTATTTTTATGAGAGACTTGTTTTTTTAGGGCTTCTAAAATAATTAAAATTAGGAAAAATTTAAGTTTTGAGTTCTATTTAGTATTTACTTAGCAGTGAGAAAAATTTAGTTCAATTTGCTTGTGTTGTGTGTCAAAAATAGGAATTTGTACCATTGAAAAAAATAGGAACTTGAATTTGTTTTTCCTCCACTATAAATGTTTAGATTCTTTTAAAATTTCTTAAATTTTAGAACATTGTATGACAAGGTAACGTAACCTAAGAGCTAGTTGTTGGACGTAGATAAGATCAATCCCTAAAAATCTTGTGAAATATCAAAAGGTGATGCTATTTGGTTTGTTCTTAAGATAATCTATTAGCAGGAAAACTTAAAATTTACTCTTATTTTACTCTTTGCATATTCAGATTTAGCGAGTTCCTCAAGGAGTGATTCTGAAGCATGGCTAATGTGCGGTGTTCTGCCGAAGAAAATGATTTGCTTCACAGCTTTTTTTGAGTGTGCAGCTTCAATTCATGGACGAGGTGTGTGCTTTTGATTCTCTTTGTATCTCCTTTTCGCTACAATGCTTCAATTTTCTACAGATGGAATGATGGAAAAATTTTGTGATTGCATTGTTATTTCAGGTAGTGTTGCTGTGAACATGGTTTGCTGTTTCATATTGGATAGATTTTTGGTGGCAGGGCAACTTCTAGAAGAGATTTGTGGTGTGCATTATTTTGTAAAAAGGATTCCTAATACTGTAGAGCTAATCAAAACAATGGTAGGCCAGAAATTAGAGTGCAATGTGGTAAAAATCTTAATTTAGTTCCGTTAGATTGGTTAGAGATTAGGATAGGTCAGGGAGAATCAATGTTTTTGAGTTCACCTTGTACACATTACTGCTACAGTAAATAGAATTATCCTCATTGGAGATGACCCTTTATCAAAAGGGATATGTATCTAATTTGTTGGGATCGACAATCAACAATCAATCATATTAGAGATCTAAATTTTGTATACACCATAAATGTTAATGACTCATTATATAATTACCTATTCTTTCAAGGGAAGTGTAAAAAGATGACCCAGAAAAAAAAAGGATAATTTAGTTTTGAAGATGAATTTTTAAATGCTCTGATAGCTGCTTTGACAGTAGAGACTGTTGAGTGTTGAATGAGATGACCAATATTAAAAATAGGAAAAAATTTTATAAAATAAAAAATGATAATTTTTAAAGCTAGTAAATAAACGCTATCATTAGTATGCCTAAGTACTAACATTGTTGGAACATACTAACTTATTAGCAACTTGGACACAGAAAAATTACCTATTTTTCATTAAAATAATAATAATATAAAAATAAAATTTTTTTCTAATAATAATAATAATAATAATAATAATAATAATAATAATAATAATAATAATAATAATAATATATCACATCGGCTTCACTCTCCACCGTCGCTGCTGCCTCCGTGCTCGTCACTGTCGTCGTATCCGCATTCCTGTAGGTAAACCATGGATCCGAAGTTCGGTTGTTAATTTATGTCCTTAATTCGTTGCCAGTCCCTATTTTAGTGCTTTTTGATTAGTATAGGTGACCTTGCTCTCCTATTTGCTCTCACTTCTTGCCAAAGTACCCAATATCGAACACTTATTTTTTCGCTTCTTGTATCGATTTATGTTTTGTTTACTCGCAATTTGTTTTGGATGCAATTGTTGTAATTGGCAACTGTTTTAATGCTGAAATTGCTGCAATAGTTTGTTCATGAATGTTCCATTTTTAACTGCAATTTATGTTTTTTAGAAATTCTATTATTTGTGTTTTTTATATGAATGAGTTAATAAAATTCTGATTTCCATAAAAATTGTGTTTATATATCAGCTATCAGTTTTTTTTTTAAGATTATCAAAAATTGTTAGTGTAACTTCTTGATTGTCAACCGAATCTCATAACTCTTCTGAAATTGGTGTCCATCATTATTTCATTAGCTTGAAAATATGTTTTTTATTTGCAACTCGCAGGAGTTTCTTTCTTGGAATATGGATCCTACCATGAAACAATTCCAACAAAAATTAACAGAAGTGGAACTGGAAGCCGAGCTTCTTCTTTTGGCCCGGCATCAGGTAACAACTTCATTGAGGAATCTCAATCATCAGTTCATTACCATACCCTCATCAGACCCTTTAAATGGCTTTTCTGTGGAATTAAGTCGGTACTTAACTGTCTGTCCTATTTGGGTAAAAAATGCAGATGGTTGAGAATGATAAATTGAGAAATGGGAATAGAGAAGCACTGACTGCATTAAGGAAGAGGGCTCGGACAACCAAGACTAGTGTTCCGACTCCTTTTGAATCGATGATGAAGGGAGTCGAAGGGTCGAGGTCAAGACCCTTGGTGCAAGAAGTGTGTAACACCTGTGGTAACCATGATTCATTCGAGAAGACGTGGATGATGTTTCCAGGAACTGATATGTTTGCCAGCATCCCATTCCATGCTGCCCACACTATCTTGGAAACAGGTTAATTGGTCATTCCATCCCACCCTACCCTCTAAAGAAGTAAAATATAGGGACAATGAATCAAAATACCATAAATGCATGCCTCTGTTAGTAGTGCCACAAAATAAAAAACCTTTCCATTTTTCTTTTCTCCCAATGTGCTTGTGCAAAAGTCTTGCTTAGTTATCATTTGTATGTCGTGGTTATTTGACAGTAAAGTTCGGTAAAAATCTTAGATTGAGTGCATTTTAGGAAAATAAATATTTATGACAGATGATTGATTTCCTTGTTATATGCTTTAATATATTAATGCTGGATGGAAATACAAGCCATATTTCATGCATTTGTTTGGAGTCTAGACTGAATTATCAATTTGATATTTGAATTATCAAGCATGTGTCTTTGTTGTATTTATCTGTTTGTTTTAGTTGCATGCGAAAATTCATCTTTATTGAAATTACCTATGTTACAGTCTAATGGTTTGAATTCATTATGGCAACAATTTTTTCATGTTACTGCAAATCCTGCAATGCTGAAGACAAATGTAACTGTACCCTTTTTACCTGGAACTAGTTTGGAATTTTTGACATACGTTCCTTGTTTTTTCATTTTGGCACGCATAATCCTACACATGATTAGAACATATTAAAGATTTATGGCATTTACGCATCAACTTGTAATTCTGAATTTCTGATGAGACTGATTATATTTATTCCTGTTCATTAATGATCACTGTTATTCCTGAGTTCAGAATTTAAATCGTATCTATGACTCAGTTCCCTCAAGCATAGAACTGATATATATTAACTGTAAATTGGTGTATCCCTCATATCGAGCTTGTAATTACAGATCAACCTCGACTTGACTTTGAGGCAAAGAAGCTACAGAGCATAGTGAAGGAAAAATCATTACTTATTTCAGAGACAGGTGCCCTTGCTGATAAGATAGGACCAGGCGTGGTTAGATCTCTTGTAACCTTAAAAGACTAGTCAAAGTAAAGATGCCTGAGCTTACGACTGTGTGGCGACCAAGTTTTTCTTATATCAATTAGTTACAAAATGGCTATGTGTTCTAGAAGAAATCTTCTTAGGGTATCTGGGTAGCTTATCTAATCTTATCTCTTGTAATTATAAACCAAATGCTTATTTTAAATCCTCAAGTTTACCTCTTGGTTACTTCATTCAATGTAATGGAGATTTTGCCACAGATTTCTGGTATTTAAAACCTGGGTTGTCAAAGGTTCCCGTAATTAAATGGATATTAGTGAAGTTCTAGTCAAAGATTCAATGGATTAATATTGATTTTTGGTTGAAATTGAATGGCAGTGTAATTAAAGGTTTTGTCAATTTAATTAGTTTTTCTTTCTGGGATTCTTCTAAGGGTATTCTTTTTGAAGGCGCAATGTACTTATGTCATTACTCAGTGAATGGATAAGCCTTAGTTTGATAGATAAACTCTGTATGATTGTTGATTAATAACTACAAATCTGTAGTTACTAAATTCCCTATAATTGTCAGTGATACGACAGAGAATAATATAAGCTATTAATTATTTATATATCACCATAGTCCATAATTGTCAGGAATTATTATTATTATTATTATAACTATATATTGCGTTAATTAATTATAATATGTATGTTGTTAACCTGGCCGGATAATTGCTATTTCTTGGTGTCTACTTCTGAATGAGAACGAGATGAAAGTAAAAGAATAACATTTTGTTGAGAATCATCAAATTTTAGAATAAGGTTAAAGTGAGTTCCCAAATGTGAAAATAAGGGGTTACATATTATGCTTAAGATGTATCCCAAATATATATTTTATAGGCCATGCACTTCATTTTCTTTAGGAATATTTTGAACTTTTTTTATCAATTACAAATAAATTTATAAACGTGATTACTTTCATATGACATGATCATGTCCTTATAGTTGAAGAGCAGCATAACCTTAATCGCCAGCATTGTTTGTTTCTCAAAGCAAAGAGGTATCTTGGAAAACCTTCAACATTTCCATGAAAAATCTTAAGCAAAAACAAATTACTTATGTATTAGGAACCATACAACAAAATTATAAACATGAATTTGAATATGATTACCCGTATGTTGTAAACATGGATTAATACTTACAAATATGATGATTAGCAACCAAGTTGTTTTCCAGCATTTGCATACCATTCTGGGATCAAAATATCATCTTGACCAATGGCTCTTCGTCGTTGATCATCTGGAACTGCGGCATCACACAATCTTTTTGCCTCGCTATGCTACATATTATCAAGTCAATATACAAATGAATAAGAAAATTTTGACAAAAACAAACTGCTATTAATAGGTGTTAGAATCCATTTTACATTGACTGAAGCATGATATTTTCCCAAAGCAATCTCCTGCAAGATCTGGGCTGCCACCTGTATTTTTAAAATGTTTATTTGAAAAATAAAAATAAAAATCAAACTTTGGAAATACATAAGCACTTACATGTCAGAATCAGTATGGAAAAAAAGAACAAACCTAAAATCATGTTCATAAGAAGAAAAATGAATGCAAGGTAGTGTGATTAATAGACAATTAAATTCGGTTAAAGATTAAGCTCTTAAGCGTTCTCCAAGGCAAACTAAAACTAGAGGAAGAGAACTCATCCCAAAAGGTAAAATTACTACTAGTCGCAGATTCAATGGTAAGGTAAACAAACCTTGTTCTTGGTCCACCAATGATAAAATAAAGATATTTTTAAAAAAATATTTCAAGCTTTCAAAGATTGCCCTTTCTAAAAACCTATTTGCTATGGCATATTAATCACATGGAATTCACATTCAAAATATTTGGAGATACAAAATTTGATACAGACAAATCCAAAAGCTAATTTTAATTTATATTTATATTTTATTGACATCCCCTGTCTACTATATAGACTAGGGGACACTCTTGCAAGAGTTACAAGAAAATCAACCGTTAAACAAATAAAGCTCAAAGTCAAATATGACATTACATGATGATATTTACTTGTGCAGAAATAGGAGTCAATTCATTCAAGAATTAAAGGGTACCTCCCCACCATTGATGCTTTCTTCATAGCATGGCTTCAAACTCATTGCCCGTTCAAGATAAGGTTTCCAATGACCGAGAGTAAATCATTCCTACTCATTTCAATGCCACCTTGATAATGCTAAGGGAGAAAATAAAAGACAATTAAAAAGAGATCAAGAAAACACTGAGAATGAAATTTGAGAGAGAGAGAGAGAGAGAGTGAGCACTTCGAGCATTTTTCTTAGAAAAGGTTCTTCATTGAAATATTATCTATGTACAAAGACAAAATGACACTTGTATGCCAGGGCTTCACTCACACTGCCATATCCAAGTTTTCCTAAAAAATTCAAAGGTGCTATTAGCATATTATTTTTTTGTCCAGCTCCAAACCAAGGGAAATTTCATACTAACCGATCATGCAGTCAGATGCTGCAATAATATCAGGTGTATAAACATTTTTGGAAAGTTTTTTGAAGTTTGCAGGAAGATCTTGAGTGTCAGAAGCACCACAAACCTGGATCATAAAAGCAACACAACCAATTAAGAATTGTATACTAATCGAGGAACAATTTTAATCAAACATATATAAAGAAGAATCATTGATGAGTACCAGGCACAACCAACCAGAAGGCAAAAACTCCTTCAGTTTTAATTCTGATGGCTGGAGACAAGGATAGATAGTATATAGTCAGAAAGAATTCAGAATGTCCGATGACGGTAGTGGCTCTGCTTATACTGAGGCCAATGGTCCAAATACAGGAAACACTTAAAAATATAAGGTCACGATGAAGTAACAAATTCATAAAACGAAGATTGATCCAACAAACAATTAGCAAGAAAACTGTAAACTGTGTTCATAATTCAAATCAGTATTTAATTGAAGGTTCAGATGAAGTGAATTGGAGGCTTGAACACTTACAGAAACAAATTGCTTCAAAGTAAACTATTTTATAACCAAATAAATGTATATATAATTCTAGTACCTAAAAATGGAATTTAAGGAATAACCTGGCCACCGAAGTTGAGAATGACTAGTTTCACATTGTCTGCTATCCCTAGTTCTTCCCTCACCTTTTCAACAACGAAAATTACATGGTCATAGATTAGAAACGAAACCATCGTATGGAAAATCTCCGCAAAGGTTCATGTTGTACTGTTGCAGTACCTCTTCTGTGGATTTATACAGCCTCCTCACAACAAGAGGCACATCAATAACATTGCGAAAAGCGGGCACTGCAAATATGCAACAAATACTGTTAAGAAGACAAGATTTAGACAGCTATTTAAATAATTTTTATGAAATTGTTGTGAAATTTTATAAGAACTAACATACTTGGGCAATATCCTGGAAGGCGGATAAGGAAATTGCAATTAGAATAGTCTTCAGCTATCTGCATCAATAAATATGCAACTGCATCTTTTATCTTTGTTAAAAAATAATAAAAGTTGAAAGGATTTTACTTGGCTGGACTTTTATCTTTTTCTGTGGGGCTTCATAAAGTCATTTAGTATGCACCATAAATATCGGATCAGATTCAGAAACTATATGCATATATTAAATCCCAAACTAGCATCAAATTTTTTAAGATACACAATCAGAAACCTAAAATTTCTCTCAAACGGCAGCACAGAAAGATAACTTTCTATATAGAATATTGCTGATACCTGCAAAACTATCGAACGAGAATCAGGTCCAGCAGCCATGACATAATCCAGATAGATGATGTCCCAACTGAAATCACAACGATATCGAATGAGCAATAATTATTGATGCAGCTTATGAAAAATAAGCAATCCAATTCATCTCAACTCTCAAGTGCTGAAATGAAGTAGTTTCTAATTGCATCATTTACGATTAAATATTTTATTACTAGTAAAGACTATTTAATTTAGGCAGTGAATTAGAAAGTGAACAAGCAACTTAGTGATGCGATGGAGTCAAAAAGAATTTATACCAATCAGGTTTTCGAAAGAATACACGATGAAGAGAGATCTTAATACTAAGATGAAAGGACATAGACATTTTGAGACAATAATTTTATTTCCTACATTTTCTTTTAGTGTGGCACCAGTCACAAAAGGGGAGGAAGATTACCTGAAATTGGCCACACAAACAGAGGGTATACCAACATCAGCTGCAACACGACATACAGTGGAGACGACATCAGATACCTGCATTTACATATCAGCTTTAGAAGGGTCCACCAGATACAGTGTATTCTCTTCATACAAAAATGGCTGGCATGAGAATAAATAGTAAGAATAATATATTTACCACTAAGTCAGCATTGATGAATTTCAGCCACTCTGTTTCTTTTGCCAAGATACTAGCACGGGGCTTCACTGTTTCCTCAGTATACTAATATAACCAAATACAAAGAAGAAGAACAATTTAAAGTTCAAGCATTGATCATCTTTACTATAACTAATCAACTAACTGAACTAAGAAGTTATGTTTCTTTACCCTCTCCAAAGTGGCAAGGGAATCGACTGTCAAAGCATCTGATTGAACAGCTCCACACTCCAAAACCACCTTGAAAAAAAAATGGATAAATGTATCTCTAGTTTGTAAGAATTATGTACTTTTGAATAACATAAATGTCCATATCCGAGAATACAACTCTAGAAAATGAATGCCCACCAAATTAAAATAGCATGGACTAACTATAGTAATTCTTTTACTCCTTTTACTGAATGAATAATGATTGATGTGCTCATTTTGCATCAAATACCAAACCAGTTCACAAAACCGTTACCATGATTTGAAGTGAGATAACACCCAATCCAATGGTGGTGAAGGTGTGTGTCAACCCAATGTTTAATTCAAGGTGAGTACAATTATCATTACACGTGGTAAAGCATGTGCTTTTTTTTATTTCGTTCACAAAAATAAACACCTATACAGGCTATGATCCTAGCATTCATTTCATTCCATAACAAACATATCCATATACAGTCCAACTAATCTAGATCATGAACAGCCCCATTTTGAAGTGGATCCAACTATCAAACTAAGTCTGAATCAAGCTAAAATGAATTAAACTCACCTTGCGAAAGAATAAGCGAGGAGAATGCACTTCGTTGGTGAAAACAAATTCAGGAGCAGCAGTGACCACATGAACATCATGACCAGCAAGGATTAGATGCCTCACCACCTACATGTATACATGCAATTGAAATTGAAATTGCAATTCAAACTTAAGTGCAATGTAATATCCAAATAATGAATCATGAATGACAATGACAATGACAATGAGAAATGAGAGGTTACCTCCGCAACACGAGTTGCATGGCCAAATCCATGACCAGTGACATAGTAAGCAAACACCATTTTCTGTGTGGAAGAAACAGCAGCAGCACCATCGCCATCATACTCTTCCTGCTGCTTCATCCCCATTTTAATCGCTACCATATTATGAATAATTGCAATGTTATATGCACTATAAATAATAATAATGAAAAATAGTACTGAAAATGAACAATGTAGTAAGGATCTAATGTTTTGATTCATTGATTAACAATTCATAGGTATTATAACCAATAAACCCTAGAATTATATTGTAAGTGACCAGATCAAGATGCAACATTGTCATTGGCCATTAGCAATTACCAAAAGGGAATAAGCTTTCATACGAGTTATCAAATATGAATCAACTTATGAGTATCGGGAGAAGTTCATTTATTTATTTATTTATTTTCAACAAAAATAGGTATAAACATCTTGGGTCTTGGAATTCAATAAAAAATTTGGAGTAAATGTGATTTTAGTCATTTTACTTATTCCGTGTTAAAAAATTGAATATTAACTATTAAGAGAAGAAATTAATACTATTTGTCAAATATGATCAATATTTTAATATCTTATTATCTAGTAATAACAATTTCAAATTTTACAATAAAAAATTTTTTATTTTATATGCAGTAGAATTAAGAGTAAACATCTAATTCGATTATTGTACGAATAATATGACGGTTCAAAACGGGAAAATTTTTGCTCTCAACCCTTTCATTTATAATTATTTTGTGGGTTTTATTTATATATTTTGTAGAAGTTTTAAACTCTAAAGTTTTTTTCAACAATATAATCAACTATGACCGCTGCTATTATTAGGGGTGTCAAAAATTTTCAGGAGGCGGGGATCTCCGCGAAAACCGCCCCGAGTGGGCCCCGATGATAGAAAATTTTCTCCGTGGGGATGGGGATGAGGAGCGAAATTCCCCCAAGACAGGCGCGGGGACCCGAACGGGAATCCCCGTCCCATCCCCGATAATTCCCCAAATGTTTGAAATTTCTTAAATAACCTTACTTTATTTCTAACATAGGGTTTTTTAGTAATTTCACCAATTAAAAAACCCTAACCCTATTATTCAGTCTTCCCTACTCACTGTGTTGTCTGCTGCACCATCTACTCTCTATTCCAAGTTCCAACTCTCTTCCATCTCCACTTTGTTCAAACTCCAAAACTCCTACAGCACCATACGTTGTTCTCTCCCACAGCCCCAACTCTCTCCAGTTTCCACTTGGTGTTAAAGACTATATCTTATTGTTTATTTTTAGAATGGAAATTGTATTTTAAGATTTTATTTTATGGACTATAATTTACTATGTTGTATTTGTGGACTTATAATCTTGGATAAGATATGTTTGTGTATTTGTAATAGTATTTTCTAATTTGTTTTTTATTTTTTTAATTTTTTTACTATAATTTTCATATGAATGTTAAACATAAGGGAATAGGGAATGGGGAATGGGGTCCCACGGAAAATACGGGAAACACGGAGAATGGGGATGGGGACAATTATCCCCCCACGGCAAGAATTGGGGCGGAGATGGGAATTAATTCTGGGGGCGGAGACGGGGAGCAGGGAGGCATCCCTCGCCCCCGTCCTGCTCCATTGACATCCCTAGCTGTCATTACCTTTTTCATTGTTATCATTATAATTTCTCTTTTTATATTTCTATGTGTAATTATACTTTATCATCATCATTATCTCCTCTGTTATCATCACCCATATCAATATCATCAATATTCATATTTTTTTTCTTTAAAAGGTTTTTGTACAATTACATTTTTTCTTGTGACATCATTTTCATCCATGATCTTTATTCACTTAACCGCCGTTGACAAAGAAATTTTTCAAAAACAAATTTATTAATAGTTTGTGGGAGTTTAAAACCCCCACATTACAAATAAAATCCCTATAAAATTAATTTTCATTACTATTTAACAAATTTTTTAACAAAAGAATTCTATTGTCACAAAATGTAAAAGTTAAGGGCCGAAGTGTTCTTTTTTTTTTCTTTAGGAATTGCCTTGTCTTTCGTAAAAATGAATAAGGGTCGGATTAATATTTTTATTTAAATTAAATAATTATATAATTTATCGATATACATAAACTGCAGAATAATTACTTAAATAGATAATGTACCATATCTCAGATAATGTGAGGCAAATACGTATATGAGCGTATCTCGGATATTGAGATTCTAAAGTATAATGTGTAAAAAATCTCATGTATTCAGAGTGCATGCGGAATACATTGCAGAAGGAGAGAAACGCGAACTAAACTCCTAAGATGTGTTCAAAAACTGATGTGAGTTACAGCACCCAAGATACGATCAAAATAGAAATTAGAGTGATTTTAGATAAATATATCCAATATATTTATTTAATTTAACTAATATATTATTGATTATTCTACGTTTAACTATTAAAATTATTTCTAAAAATAGTAACACCTACTCTACTTATTTAAGTTAAATTAAAATTATTTCTAAAAATATTAACACATCAATCTTAAAATGTATTTTTTGTCTTTTTATTATTAAATTCAAATTTATTTATAATATAAGTAAACAAAATTAATTCAAAAAAATTTTATTTTAGTCTTTTTGAAATTAATTTTTAAAGGGTATTTTAGTCTTAAAATTAACTAAAAAGGTTAGTTTAAATAATTTTAAAATTAAATTTTTAATTTATACTATAACTAAATAAAATTAATCTTAAAAAGTATTTTATTCCTTTAAAAATTAAGAAAAAGAGTATTTTTGTATTTTATGAAAAATTGAATATTTTTGTGGAAAAACTAAAAAAATATTTTCTTTTATATAATTAGTCCAAAGAATATCTTAATGACAAAGATATTTGAGTATATATTATTATATAATATATGTTGTTTTAAAAAAATTGTTGATAAAATTAATTTGATGTATAAATCGTCCTCTTATTCGTTCATATTTTTGTGATACTAATAGTATTAACTAGTGAGAATAAATACTATTTTTAAAAGAAGAGAGTAAAAAAATGTGAAATATTTATTTGTTTCACTATTTTATTAAAAAATATAATGCAATAATATAGAAATTTTTTATTTAAAGAGAAAGTTAGACTATATCTCGGATGCTGTGATCCTAATTTCTGTTTTGACTTTATTTCAGGTGCAGTGACTTGCATCATCTTCTGAAACACATTTCGGATATTTAGTATCGGTTTTTTCATCTGTAACATATCTTGGGTGCATCTTAAATACGTCAAATTTTTCATGCGTCATATCACAAAATTTCAGTACTTAAAATATACCTATATTCATATTTGTCTCACAATATCCAAAATGTGGTACATTATTTATTTAAATAATTATTCTGCAGTTTATGTATATTGATAAAATATAATTATTTAATTTAAATTAAAAAACCCCGAATTTGATGTTTACTCGTAGAAATTGTTAAATTAGTCCTTTAAATTGCATTCATACTTCAATTTAATTTCCTAAAATTTCAATTTACCGTCCTTAACTTAGCATATTTAGTCTTGATTTTATTTTTGACACAGAACGATTAACAGTAAAAATATATTAACCGCTATCTGATAACTTTTTTAATTATTATATGAAATGACAATTAAAATTATTTTTTATCGTAATTTACTTTCTAAAAGAATTTAAAATTTTAATTTTACTTAAAAATTTTAATTTTTTAAAAAAATAAATTAAAATAAAAAATTTAATTGTCCCGTTAAATAATCAATAAAGAGTTAGGGATCACGTTAGCGAAAAATATACATCCATATAGGAAGAAAAAAAGAGAATCTATCTAATATATAAAGGTTAAGCAGTCCAGTAAACGAAGCACCACAGTATTCTCTCTAACACTAAACTCTCTCCAGACCAACACGTGCACGTAACACACTGTAACCATGGCTTCCTCCACAATGACATGTGTCCAGACCAGTGTTACGATGCCTTTTTAAATGAGGTCTCTAAGTAGTGGTTCTATCAGGAATGGTTCTCTACAATACAGCAGTTCCGTCAGCGACACAGCAACAGTTTCCTCCAAAAAATGGGCAACTTGGTGGGATTCTCGGTGAAACTCCTTCTAATATGAAGTGTTCAGTGATGTACTCTCCCTTCCCGCGCATATTGAAGGAAAGTTGTACCTCGAGATGCAACATAAAAGAAGAATTAAAGTGACCCTGGGTTACAGATATTCGTGGAATATTGAGCGTGTGAGGGTGTTGCTAGCTGGCAGTTTGGCGTCGTCGGTAAGTATTTTAAAATTGAACAAGTTTGAGCTCAATAGAGGATTTTCCCGCTCATTTCAAGGATAGGGATATGGATAATTGTCTATATATAGCAGGACGGTCAACTTCATATACACAAGTAAGTTATAGCTCATTACCCTTTGTATCCTAATTTCTACTTACTCAGTATCCTGTTGTTATTGTTTTGAAGGGAAATTTGGCTAGAACAATGGATCTTATCGCTGATATCAATGCTACCAAGCTTTCTTGGTCATTGGTTATGGGGGTGGTTCGATTGTATGATTTCCCTAGCCAGTGGAACGAGAACGAGGTGTTCAGTTTGGAGATGGTATTACAAGATGTGAAGGTATTTTACGAGCAATTCTAATGAGTTGGAAGTTGTATTTTTATGCGTTGTCATTTTGTTTTGTTCCTGTTGTTTGAAAAATCTCTTGCAGGGTGATAGGATTCAAGCAACCATATCTAAACCTACACTAGAAGTATTCAGACACCAAATAATGGAGCATGCTATTTAAAGTATGCAGAATTTTATTGTTACAACTAACAATGGTAAAGTTAGGACAACTCTACATAAGTACAAGCTCAGTTTTTATACAAAGACTGAGGTGATCCTCCAACCAATTGAGACGTTCGCTTTTAATCCTTTTAAGTTTCATCCTTTTACTGAGCTTGAGTCAAATGGTGCCAGTGATGAAAATCTATTATTTGGTAAGTTCAATCAATTTAGTCTTCATATTATGCTTTTCATATTATGTAATATGATTTCAAGTAATATATTTTAACTGCAACATTATTCATTGTAGATTACATAGGTGAGGTTGTGGAAAAAGAAGAGGCCAGGGGAATTATCACATGCACGGGTCACCAAAGCAAGCGTATTACTCTGTAGTTGGAGGACCTAGAGTAATAATGTTTAATATTTGAGTTGATTTCATTTTTTAATTTTGTTCTAAAATTTACCTTTTCATCCCAACATGGGAGAAGTATCAGTACTCAAACTATGTGTGACATTGGTGTTCTCTCTTAGTGTCCCAGGAGGAATAAAATTAAGTGTACATTGTTTAGAGAGTTGGTTGATGGTGCACGAAATTGCAATCACACTTTTGCAATCCCGCACAACTAACCAGCAAGTGTACTGGGTCGTCCAAGTAATACCTTGCGTGAGCAATGGTCGATCCCACAGAGATTGTCGGCTAGAAGCAAGCTATGGTTATCTTGTAAATCTTAGTCAGGATATCAGAAATTATCAAGATTGATTGTGAAAAGCAAAAGAACATGAAATGATTACTTGTTTTGCAGTAATGGAGAATAGGTTGAGGTTTGGAGATGCTCCATCTTCTGAATCTCTGCTTTCCTACTGTCTTCTTCTTCAGTCACGCAAGTCTCCTTCCATGGCAAGCTGTATGTAGGGTTTCACCGTTGTCAATGGCTACCTCCCATCCTCTCATTGGAACGATTCCTAATGCCCTGTCACGGCACGACATTCCATCTGTCGGTTCTCAATCAGGCCGGAATAGAATCCAGTGATTCTTTTGCGTCTGTCACTAACG
>NC_029775.3:102055895-102056719 GCF_000817695.3 Arachis duranensis
TTGCCTTGGATCACAACTTTATTTCTTTCTTTTTCTTTTTCTTTTCTTCTTCTCTTTTTTTTTGATTGCTTTTTCTTGCTTCAAGAATCACTCTAATGATTTTTAGATCCTCAATAACATTTCTCTTTCTCCTCATTCTTTCAAGAGCCAACAATTTGTTTTAACATTCTCAAAACAACAAATTCAAGAGACATATGCACTGTTCAAGCATTCATTCAGAAAGCAAAAAGTATTGTCACCACATCAAAATAATTAAACTAATTTCAAGATAAAATTTGAAATCCAAGTACTTCTTGTTCTTTTGTAATTTCGAAATCCTGTACTTCTTGTTCTTTTGTGATTAAAGCATTTTTCATTTAAGAGAGGTGATGGATTCATAGGACATTCATATCTTTAAGGCATAAAAATTTTTTATTTTATTAATTATGGATTAAGAACAAGACTCAATAATAAATATAAGATGAGACTAAAAAAAATAAAAATAGAAAACAAAACAAAAGAAAAAGAAAACGCAAAAACATAGGCTCCTAATGATAGAGGTTTTCACAGAGTTAGGACTCAACAACCTTGATTTTGAGAAGTGGATGCTCCCTCAACTTGAGAGGAGAGATTTTGGCGTTTCAGCTCTTGGAGTTCACGCCCCTGCTTCTCTTGCTCCTTAAGCAATTTGCAGAGCATGCAGTTCTGATTCTGCTGTTCTTCCTTCAGTTGCTCCATAGTCTCTTGCAGCTTGGAAATAGATGCTTCTAGGCTGGTCCAGTAGTCAATTCTTGGGAATTCAGGGAGGAATTCCTGCGCCCTCCTCTTGATAGAGTTGTCTTGCA
>NC_029775.3:102064539-102064844 GCF_000817695.3 Arachis duranensis
AGGTGTACAGATGCTACTCCCATATGCAGCTGTAATGGGGTTAGCATATGACCCCAGAGTCCTTTTGGACTGATTGATTCCGCTTAAGTCCATGATGGACAAAAGGGAAATGATAATGATTGCAAAGAGATAAATTTTGTTTGTTTTTTTTTTTGAATTAACGAAAAAAATAAAATAAAACAAAAGAAAATTAAAATAAAAATTCGAAAATCAAAGAAAGAAAATAAGATCAAAGCAAATTGAGAACTGAATCAATTAGTTGATCAAAAAGATTTTGAAAACAGCAATTAAAAAGATATGATTGA
>NC_029775.3:102066138-102090254 GCF_000817695.3 Arachis duranensis
GTGCCAGTTCCGGCGTTTAACGCTGGAATTTCTGTAGGTGACTTTGAGCGCCGGTTTGGGCCATCAAATCTTGGGCAAAGTATGGACTATTATATATTGCTGGAAAGCCCAGGATGTCTACTTTCCAACGCCGTTGAGAGCGCGCCAATTGGGCTTCTGTAGCTCCAGAAAATCCGCTTCGAGTGCAGGGAGGTCAGAATCCAACAGCATCTGCAGTCCTTTTTGGTCTCGGAATCAGATTTTTGCTCAGGACCCTCAATTTCTGCCAGAAAATACCTGAAATCACAGAAAAACACACAAACTCATAGTAAAGTCCAGAAAAGTGAATTTTAACTAAAAACTAATAAAAATATACTAAAAACTAACTAGATTATACTAAAAACAATGCCAAAAAGCATACAAATTATCCGCTCATCAGTTGACCAAGTGCTTCCACAACTTGAACGAGATGACGGAGAACCTTTCATATTGGTGGTCCAACTTTTTAAGACTAATGTCTACTTGAATTCAGTGAATATTCAAAGTGCCTACTATGTCTCCAAAGTTTACTTCAATCCAAATCTGACTGAGGTAAATGAGTTCAAGCAAAGGTATAACTTACTTGCCAATACTGCATGTTTAACTAACATTTGTACTTGTGTTTCTTATCTGGAAAAACTAGAAAAATTTGTTTATGGGAACATTTTATGTTGTTTATAGGTTGAATAAGGATATTGTTTCCTCTTCACAACGAATTACTCAGCTTAAGACCTAACCTCAATACTCTGCCACGGATGAGATCAACGCAGACATTGTTCAATTGAAGACTGTAGAGGAGGTCCTCAATATTCAACAGGTGAGGTTCTTCTATCATTACTTAGCCTAACCATCTTTTTGATCATTCGTATGCCATTTGTTAGGAGACGTCATGCTGGATTATTGCCAATATTGTGTGTCTAGAGGTGGGCAAAGATGACTAGTGTTACACTTCATGTAAGACATGCCTAAAGATAGGTATTAGTGTGACCATTGTAGACGTGTAGGCTTCAAGGATATGTTGAGGTAAGTGCTTAGCATACAAAACGAAAATGTTGCACTCAGCAGACATCAATATTAAGAATGTTGTACCTTGACTGTAGCTTTATTTAGTGGTGTTAGAACTTGCTAATTCAATTCTGCTGGTACGGTGCTGCAGGTATAGGCTACAAATAATTGTTACTGATGGAACTGGGTGTCTAAAGCTCATTGTGTGGAACAAAGAAGCAGAGCAGATGGTGGGAAAGTCTGCTGACAAGGTTAACGAGATATATGTAAGTCAACTTTACATGTTTATAACCAAGTTATGCAAGGTCAATTATCTATATTCCACTAACAACAATTCCTAATATATGTGTGAAGATGTGGGAAAAGACAAACTCATACCCAAAGCACTTGGATAATGTTATTGACAAAAGATTCTTATTCAAACTGAACATTACATACAAGAATATAAATGCCATTGAGGGGGTATACAGTGTAACCAAGCTTTCAGATGAGGACTTCCTCATGTCGAGCTTCGGGTGTGCCAGTTCTTCTGCTGAAGCCTCTGTAAGTATAATTTTTGGGACCATTGCTAAGAGAAAATACTATGTTGGATGACAAAAAAGATTGCCCATTGTTAGAGTAGACTTGAAAATGTACTTTCTTCTTGCAGACTTCCCAAAGATGGGTAATACCCCTCTATGCGAGATAGAAGATGATAACAATGCCCATGGCGGTGGAAAGCAACAATGACAGCTCTTATCAAACTCCAACAAAGAGATCATCCCCTGATACAGTTGATGGATACATAGGAGAAGCAATTGTCTTTGTAGATGCACAAGCATTAGCTAACAAGACCTTTAAGCGAAATTTTGGGAAAAAAATGGAGTAAAAATGGTATAGTAGTAGTGTTGTATTGATCTTTTTATTAGAAAATTTCTAATTGAATATTATTAGGGGGTTAGTGTGAAGCAGTGTAGTTTACACTTAGGTAGTATTACATGGATAATGTTATTACCCTTTCATCGGTTTGGTGCTTCTGTTCATGTTGGAAGCCAACAATTAGAAACTGTAGTGATTAGTTACAGATTTTATGGAAGGGCTATGTGTTTCCAACTGCAGTTATTTTCAATGTGTAATAATTTAAATCTTAAAAGTAATCTCTTGTATTGGCAGACTTCAGATTCTATTCATGGTAAGAATTGAATGTTCACAAGTTTCTTTCATCCTTTAAAACGTGCTGACCAAAACAAGCAATAATAACACTGCTTTGTTGATTTTTCAGATATCTTAATTGTGGCTTAAAGTTTAAGTTTCAATAATGGCCTTGCATAGATAATGAACAAGAAGTTTTCTACAAAGTCACTGAATCAAATAATCATACAACTCATTTTAAATATATTGGTGTAGCAACTTGATAGATAGTAATCCACTTGCAAATGTCCATTTATAACAGTCTCATTAAAGAAGTAATGATTCATGGATCCTGCAATAAGATTTTAAAATCAGTTATTAAATATATATAGTCATATATAAGTAGTCCCTTCACAAATTTATTAAGGAAGCATGCTGTTCGATGAGGGAAGGATTAGCTATTTATGTCACACAAATAGTAAGTGAAGGGATAGTTTTGTTTAAAAAAGTTATTAGCTTTTGGCTATACATTGAGTTACATAATTGTTCATACAGAATAATTTGAAGGAAGGAAGAGAGAGTGGATATACTCTACTATACCTGGCTTGGAGGTCATGTGAGCATTAATGCTGAATCTCTTGTGAGATTATTTTTCAGCTTTATTGTAAATCCATTTAAATCCTTCTTCTATTGTAACAAAAGATTCATTCAAATTGCTTCCTATCTTCTCCTTGGTATGACATCTAGCCATTCCTTTTGCATTCCTATAATTCAACATCAATGGGGTACAAAATACTTTTTTCTTTCTCTATATCCAAACTACATTTGTTAGTTGAGGTGGAACATGCTAAAATAATATTTAATTATTCAAAATTAGAAGGATATGAGCAATATATGGAGTTACTACATTTAGCTTCAGCAACTTTGACTCTCCTGACTACAAGTGAAAATTAGCATATATTCATCCTTGGATTATTAGGCCCTTTTTCTATTTAAATTAAAGACATAAATACGTATTCAATGTAGTAGTTGAATCCTTAAGCAGCTTTTCTTATATAAATAAAGACAGGTGCATATACTATATCAAGACATATCCTCACCTAAAAAAGTTCATACTCTTAACTCATATTTTTCTACTCAATTTCTTCTATAGTGCATCCTCATATTTTACTAAGGATGAGTGATATTCCTCCTCACTCCATTCCTCTCTATGAACTACCTAATGAACTTCTTTTTGACATATTCCATCGCTGTGATGCTTCGACAATTTTGAATGGTCGCATTACGTCTCGCTACTAGAGAGGAAAGCTCAGTAGCTATCACTTTGTCACAAATGTGTCTGAGATTTGGAGAAGTGATGGAATATCACTAATGTTACATTTATGCTATACACCCTCTTTCATTTGTTCTCTTGATTGGGTCATGATGATGGATGTCTCAACGGGGTATACCAGTCTATTTATATTTCTGTTCTTTCTAACATATGAAGGTTTGTTCCAACTGATTGGCATTCAAAATGGAGTATTTTGCATCAGATACTCTTCCATGGGAAAAAGAGTTACTTGATAGCTTGGAATTCAGTGAGCTGGAGGTCTAAACTCATCCCAGATCCTGTCTACATCTTTGAACCTAAAATGGCTTATTCATATGCCTTTTCATACTATCCATATAATTTCGATTATGCTATCGTGTATGTGTTCCAACACAGTGATGAAACTACTGCATGCACACTCACCATATATACCAATACCACAAGAATTTGGGATGTAATTTTGTCATGTCCATCATATGTGCAAAGGTTAGATCCAACCTACGTTACACTTAATGGAGTTATTTATTGGTTAACACGGTCATTTGAGGATGTTGAGCAAAAATCCCCATAAATTGTATGCTTTTCTATATTATCTCAAACCTTTCAATGAATTGTCGCCCCTGAACAAGCTTTGGGGCATTGTTACATGCTAATGAATCTTAACCAAAAGCTTTGTCTCGCTTCATCCAACCATAATGAAAAAAACTTCTCCACTACTATTTGGCATGTTAATGTTACCGAGGAGAAACCAACTTGGACTAGGTTATTTATGTATAATGGAGATGGTCCACTATTTACTCCAACAACTTCATTGGTGAAGATATTATACAAATCAAAGAAAGTCATTTTCAAGTTGATGGAGTCGATGAATCAAAATTTTCGCACTTCCATATCTGTCAGTATACTTCTATGAACAACAAAAGGAGAAACTTTCATTGGGTAAAATACGAAGATGATGCATGTGTATCACAAGACATTATATCCAGTGTGATTTCTAGCTTTCACATTAGACCTAAAGATTGCCCAAGGTTATAAAATGCTATGTTATGATGGGTCTGAGTTACTGCAATGTTATTTGTAGTCAACCCTGTTTCACGTTTAAGCATAATGCAAGTTTTCTGTTCTAAGTTGCTGTTGTGTGGTTTAGGTAAAATCACATAATCTAGGTGCTGATTATTAGTAGTTAAAAATATATATTACAAGAAGATATGTAGTGCATGTTCATGTGTTGCATAAAGCTATGTTTAGAGGTTATTCTCTGTGTCTACTATGTTATGTTGTATTGTCAAGCTTTGCTTTCTATAAATTAATGTGGCTTACTAAATTTATATAGAACTTGCTTTAAATTAATTTACCAGTGTTGTTAGTCAAAGTTAATGACTTTCCCATGATAGCTAAGCTGAAGGGGTTTTAAAAGTACACTTTCTTTACTCAACTCTATCATTATTCGTTGAAGTATCTATCCTTCAAATTAATTAGGTTGAACGAACTACCGTCTCTTAATAATTATGCATCTTATGTTAATTATGATTACATTCTGTTCTTTGAAGTAAGGATCTTATACTATGCAAGTAACAATGCAATTCAAGGTAAATCATTTTTTTTTACTTTCTCCATTTCTACTCACAAAACCACTATCAAAATTGCCCTTTTTCGAAATCTATTTTTTTATGGAGAATAACAACAATTGCTAGAATCACATTATATATCAGAATCATTGTAAAATACTTTTGTTTCAAAATAGTTTTATTCAATATTTTTTCATCCACACACATTTCCTTAATCAATTAAAAAAATGAACTACAAAGAAATTCAGAATTCAAAATTTTATAAGAGCTACAGGAGTAACAGTAAAAATCAATAAAATTAGATTAGCCATACTCTGTTTAGTTTTTTGTGGTGATATTCAAATGATGATGTCCTTATTTTATGCTATAGAAAAGGTATGAAAAAATGGCTTATTGGAAGGTAGTTAATTCTAACAACAATAGCCTTTCAGTTGTACTTGAACAAACTAATGCCCAAAATCAGTTCTCAAATGAGTATCATGATTCTACACATGTGAAGTGTCTTTTACAAATAATAAGGTTGAGAGACTATATCAAATTATTGAAGTAAATAGTTCCGAAGGAAAACTTAGACATTTTTTTCAAATTAACGTTTCAAAAGATTGAAGTATATTTTGTACTGATTCATTAGTCTATGAATTTAAGCCTTTTAAATGCAAACATTTTTACATTGAACAATTTTTTCTACATCATGCAAGCAACCACCTTTTGCATAAAAATGTTTTATGCAACATCCAATTATCTCACATCACATTCTTAACTTGACTTGAATTATTTAATTCATGACTTCAGGTATGACTGAGCTCATATACATTGGCTTTATCACAAATGCTGCCACAATGGAAAGTCATCATTTGTTTTAACTTACTATTTTATATAATTAGTATGGCTAAATCCATCAAATACTAACATAGCATACCATGCACGAATTTCGAATACTGCATTAATCTATCAATTTAATCCTAACTAAAGCAAGATTTTATATATATTAAAAAAAATTATACATGAAAGTTTCAAGCCACCTATTGTAGGTAGGAGTAAATTCATGTCAGCCCTTATAGTGACCATCTTCAAAGAGTGAATACTTTCTTTAATAAATTACTCTTAAGTAATGTCTCAATTTATAATTAATACTCAAATGAAAAATTTATTACCAAATTTTATACTGCTTGATAAAAATTTGGCAAGTAATTGTGAAAAGAAGTTTAGTGGTTTAGATTTGATTTATTAATGTTAAAATTCACCAAAAATTAAATTCTTAAAGTGTTCTTGACATCTAATTTTAAACTGAATTTATATCCAACAAAAAAATATTGATAAAAAATAAATTAATTATAAAGTCAAGTAACTATATAAGTGACTGAAAATAGTTTATAGTTAGGATCTTTTCTTTCACTAAAAGACCTTAGTTGATTTTAAACTATCAACTTTGCATGCCATTTTCATTTAGTTCACATAACAATAAATAGCATATAAGACAATGAGTGATGTCAAAATCTATAAAATAGAGTGCAAATATATATGTTGATGGATACACATTACTTGTGACTTGATGTCCACTGATGACAATTAGACCTGCTAGCAGTGTGCTTTGTCAGATAAACAAAAAAAAATTGAAAAATGTCAATAGAATTTAACAACCAAAAAATGAAAAACAAGTCAATTAACCCGCGCAAGACTTATACATATTCCTTTTAGGTAGTAAAGCAGGGGTTCAGTCTAATTAAAATGGTGTTTGGAAAGCAAGAAAGGTCCCTCAGCTCTATCTATGCCTCTGCACTAAATTCTTTAAAAGACTTATTTCTTTAGTGAGCAACAAAGTTTCAAAAAATGTTGGGAATAATGCCAACTTCTGATTCCTCTTCTTCTTTCCTTCCTCAGGATGTAATTCTTTACATCTTACGAAAAGCTGATAATAGATGTCTCTGCAGATGTAGGGCATTGAACAAATTTTGGTGCTCTTCATTGATGGAATTTAAGTTCCTATCTCAGTACCATCTAAATTTTTCACATAATAAACAAGTACTTTTATTGTATATTTGTTTTCCATAATGGACAAAAGCTAACAATGCGATTATCAATGTCAACGCTTTAACAGGTGCATCAAAGACATTGTGTCTCCTAACACAGTTAACAACATGCAATGATTTTACCCTTGTGGGTTCTAAGCTTGGGAACGTCTTTCTAACACTTACAGATGGCTGCCGGAAGAATATGGTACTCATTTGGAACTTGCTAACGAGTAGTGTTCGCCATTTACCTCAACCACGAATTTTCAAAGCTCACACATGCATCTCAATTTTTGCTTTCACATACTACCCTTCCACCATGGAGTACTATATAATGCATGTGTTCAAGCAGAAATTTAATGACAAAAACATATGGTACACCCTCTGGAACAGCAAGTACCAGCAATGGAAACCTAAGAGAGTTTCCATTGGTGATACTACCAACATCAGTCCTGATTACATTTCAAAAAATGAGTTACTTTTCTGGATTAATTTCGGTGGATTAACTTTAGATAAACTGTAGTCCGTCCTAATGTTCTCCATAACCAACTACAATTGGTGTTTAAGTTGAATTTCCAACAACGCAAAATCAGATTGTAATGCATTGGTACTGCTCAAAGATCAGATTTGCTACATCTCCTATCCAGCTAACATTGATTACTATAGCATATCATTATGGATTCTTCAAATGAAAATAGAAGATAGCTTTTGTTGGAATCCTCCGTATGCAGTGGAAATTATTAGAATGTATGAGCAGCCAAAATTATTTCTTAAAGAGGAAATCATTTGCTTAACACAAGAAGGAAGCGAATGATATATTTCTACGAAAGAAATTGTGCTTTCAAGATGTTCTTGGGAGCCATATCAACGACGACATTTATGTTGGCAGAGCTGGCCAACGCAAATTCAATTATAGAGAATCATTCTTCACATGCCAAGGGTGTTTCCTGTTTAGTACAAAAATTCAAATAGCATGAAAAATACAGAATTATGATTTATGTTCCTTGCTTAGTTAGCTTTGATGCTGTTATAGTTTTCATTGTATTAATTCATAGTTTGCTACATACTATATCTCTTGGTCATGCCCTGTCTTCAATGAATAGGTATATTGTTATAGTCTATTCTCTTGTGGTAAACAAGAGCCACTTTTCAGGCATCTGACCTCCTAAAGTTTACAAAAATTATGCATGAAAATAAATAAAGTTGCACCATAAGTTAAACATACAAGGGTGTTACAAAAAAGTTGATTTCATTTCTCTCTAGCAACTGAAGTTTATATATTTAATCTTCAAATCTTTCCCAAATAATACACTCTAATAAAGAGCTAACATTTGTATAATCTCAAGTTTCCTTTTTCACATAAGGTTTATATTAAAATAAAAAAACTCATTACATTAAAAGAATGGAGAATATCCTTTTTTAAAACACCACTAAACAATATCTGCCGCCATTTGTTTTTTATCAGGAAAAAAAATGCAATTTGCCTCCAAGCAAGTACAACTAACATGATCAATTTATGTAGTTTAAAAAATTTTGCTTCCAGAGACGGCCTGTTCCACGCTGATTGAGGCATCCTAACTATGACGTGACAGTACACCTTTAGGTATATTAGAAATTGAAGCCTCCAATAACATGACAATTGACACATGTAAAATAAAAAACTATCAAACAACCTCCCAAATAATGAAATAGTGGTAGAGTTCTTTCACACCATTGTTACCACAACAACGACACATTCACCATCGAAGGACAGATGAATTCGCCAGATCAAGGAGTTGACAATGCAAAAGACGCAAGGCGAAATAGATTGTTCAAGATAGCTGGAAAAAAGAGAAAAAGCTCCATTATTCTATCCAAAAAGGTGCCTATAAAACATATCTTTACAGTTTGGATGAATCAAATTTCATGCTGCCTTCATCATTTGTTTGGCCATTAACAAGACTTCTCTTATCTTATATCATACATTACAGAGAACTCTGACATGGGACATCCCATGCTTCAACAGCAACATATTGCCACAAAACATATACCTCAACATTGTGCACAGTAAGAATCGGAGCATAGAACACCTCTGAAAGAGTTGCATGTACCCCCTTATTACAAGGTATGTAACATAAACTATTCATACTTCAACTTTAAAATATCTTTTATGCAAGAGTAAACAAATTTTGTATTCAAAGTTTTACTACAACACTTGTATAAGCTTGGTGATTTTTGACAGCCATCTTGATGGTTGTCTTTATAATTATTGTTCCTGCTTTAAAACTTTGTGCCACAACTAATTAAACTAACATGTCATGTGGAATCCAGGAAAATATGGGATATGGTTCATATTATACATTGTCACTTAATTCTCTTAACATCAACTATGTTTAGGGACTGAAAACAACATGCATGTTATTTCATATGCGGCTCAATTCCACTGTCATGCCAAAATACCTTCAACAAGTCTAACTTCGGGATGCCACATACTGACTCCGATTTAACACAACATCATCCATGTTCAAACATCCGAGTTAGCATCAAATACATCTTTACTCCCAGGTTAAAGTCCTAATTTACTTCCTTGATTATTCAGAGTTATTGAATAGTTCTTATCCATATTCATGTTACTGTGTTAGCATAATCATAACAATGAAGAAGTTCTTTGAAAGTCTATACAACTTTTTAAGTGCGACCAGTTCTCACAACCTTGCCTCAAACGAAACTGCAAGTCATAACATAGATCCAATCTCTTCTACGCATGTAACTCCCACACGACAAACTCTAGATGCATCTCAACCTAACACGGTCAACTTTGAATCAACCCCTGTGCATAGCACCATCACATTTCACACAAATACATGTCATAGATAATATTTGCTCTTGAAATACTATAATGAATTATCTCCCAATGTATATATACCTTTCAAATAAGATTTAAACCTTTTACATATTAAATAAATTTGTTTTCTCCAGACCCTAAACGTTATCCAGATTCAGTCAATACAAACAATGCAGGTGAGTATGAGACTAATACATCTAGCAGTTTTACTCTAAGTGAACATCAAAACTCTGCAATGGCTATTACAGGTAATAGAATCAGAAATTTGTTTCATTATATTATTACATAAGTAACATTATTGAAGTTCCATATTATTATTTTTTTATATTCTAAAGAAAATTTTAGATGTTAAAAAAGTTTTCTTGGATAACATTTCTTATTCAACCTTTTAAATTGAACAGACTTGCAAGGGTTAAGTACCAACGCACAATGTAACACAACACGTGTAGGAGGATTGAACGGGTTTACTGCTAATGTTGCTGATCCAAGTTAGTACGTTACAATTTTAAACTTCTCTTATCATATAAATTCTACTTCGGAAAATCATTTTTTTAGTTGTAAAATCAAATTCTATAATCATTTATATATGTGTGTGTGTGTTAAATAAAATAAAATCATAAAATACTAAATAAAATCTAAATATTTTTATAATAATTCTTCTTAATATCATTGAATATGAATTGACTTTATAAGTTATAATTTCATTTATAACATTAAAGAATCTAAAAAACTATATAATATACAGGTTCTTTGATTTTTAACATATCATATATGAAATTAGAATAATATTTTAATAGACAAAGTTAACGACAAAGAACTAATATGATATTTTTTTGTAAAGAATTATTTAATCCATATATTAAATTCATCAATTAATAAGAAAACATAATTAATTATTTCAATGTAAAATAAATTTTAATAAAAAATTCCTATACAATTCAGTGTGCACAAAAAATAATGACGCTTGCCAAGGTTAAATAGCTACTTTGAAATAAAAAAATTATTGTCGGGACATTCTATTTTTTGCTTCAACAGTGAGAATCAACCCTGACCCAAAGACATTAACACTAGCTGGAAAGAAATCATAAAATTACTACAAAAATAATTATGAAATTTAAAATTGTCTTATTTCTTCGCTAGCACGTGTAACGCAAGTGTAATAAATATATAGTGATAATTAAGGTAAAAGAACATGAATTTAAAGTAGATTATATCTTCACGAATATAATTTTTAAAATAAAATAGTATGACAATTTAGTCAAATAAGATATATGTTGCTATCTTAAAATATGAAATTTAAAATGTAACGGCAACGTCGTGCTGAATATTACAAAAGATGATGGATTATTTCGATCTAAAATAAATTTCATAATCGAATTATATAAATTTACATACCTTGACTAATATAATTTTTTAAACAGAGCAATATGGCAATTTAATTAAATAAGACACATGTTGCTCTCCTAAAATGACAAATTTAAAGTCTGAATTCGATGTCGTGCAGAATTTTAGAAAAGATTACGAGTTATTTCAATCTAAAATAAATTTTAGAATTGAATTTTATAAATTTACAAAAAATGTTGGTGGCAGCCAGAGTTAAATAGCTGCTTTGAAATAAAAAATTGTACCCGAGACATTTAATTTTTTGCTTGGAAAGTTAGAATCAATCATAGGGCAAAGACAATAACACTAGCTATAGGAAGGCATAAAATAAAATAATATTATAAGCTCAAACTGTGTTTTCTCTTCGCCTGCACGTGTCATGTAAGTGTAAAAAATATATAATGATAATCAAGGTAAAATAGCATAAATTTAAAGTATACTTAATATTCAGAAATATAAATTTTAAAACAAAATAGTATGCCGATTTAATTAAAGAAAAGTATAGGGTATTAATATACTATCTGCCAACTTATTACCAACAATAATTAATTATTATATTTTAAATACATGTATAAGGAGACACATCTAGAAAATACATATATAAAGATACTTTCATTAGACACAGTCATAAAAAGATATTTTTATTAGACACATCTACAAAGATACTTCTATTAAACATAGTCATAAACAAGAGTTGGCAGAAGTTAGCAGAAATGTTATTGGTAACGTAGTGGAATTGTTTAATTAAATAAGATATATGTTGCTATTTACCTTAATACGAGATTTAAAGTGTAACAGTGACGTCCTGCAAAATATTACAAAAGATGATGAATTTTTTCAATATAAATTAAATTTTAGAATTGAATTATTAAAGTTATATACGTAGACTAATATAATTTTTAGAACAAAGTAGTAATCCGATTTAGTTAAATTAGAGTTATATTGCTATTTTAAAATAATGAAATTTAAAACGTCGACGTCGTGCAAAAATTTTGTATAGATGAATTATTTCAATGAAAAACAAAATTTTGAATTAATTATATTAATTTTTTAAAAAAACTCTAAAACAGTCTAGCATGGTCAAAAAATATTGGCGAAGGCCAGGGTTAAATACCTACTTTGAAAAAAAACTCTTCTGGAGACATTCTATTTTTTTCTTTGAAAGTTAAAATAAATCGTGAGCCAAAAACAGTAACAGTAGCTGCCAGAAGGCATAAAATAAAAAAAACGCTAAAACTATTTTATTTTGTTGCCAGCACCAGTCATGTAAGTAATAAATACATACTGATAATTAAGATAAAAGAGCATGAATTTATAGTATATTTTAGCCTGACGAATTTCATTTTTTGAACAAAGCAGTATGCCGATTTAGTTAATTAATAGATATGTTGCTATGTTAAAATACAAAATTTTTAGTCTAAGGTCAACGTCGTACAGAATATTTTTAAAGATCACAAATTTTTCAATCTAAAGTAAAATTGAAAATTTAATTATATAAATTAAAAAAAATAATTCGAGGACGATCCAACATCAGTTTAAACTATATTATACGTTGACGACTATAATTTTCAAAACAAAGGTGTATGGCGATTTAATAAAATAACAAATATGTTGCTGTTTGAGAATATAAAATTTAAAGTGTAACGGCGACATTGTGCAAAATATTACAAAAAATTTGAATTATTTCAATCTAAAATGAATTTTACGATTTAATTATATAAATTTACAAATAAAAATTCCTGGACTGTACGACATGGAAAAAAATATTAAGGCTCACCGAGAATATATCTGCTTTGAAATAAAATATTGTTGCTGTGATATTATATATTTTGCTTCGAAAGTTAGAATCAAACGTCAGCCAAAAATAGTAACACTAGCTGCATAAAAAAATACTAATTTAATCATGATATTGAATTCATCAATTAAATGTGGATGGATATTTTTTTGAACAAATTCATTGTTAATATTAAGCATAACATAATATTAGTAGAGACTCTTAAATGAATATTGATAATTTAAGAAAATAAATCCAGAAGAATGATAAAAGCTTATGACACAGTAGAGTAATAGATGAATGTTAATTTTTAATTGTGGTCAAATTTATGCATGAAGTAATATATATATAACATATTAGTCGACATGTTTCTAAAAATAAAACGTTTAATTTATTCCACTAAGTCAATTTTTCGATTATTATATTCTGTTAAGTTTAATTGTGTCATTAATCTGTTTCAATTAAGCTTAATTAAATTCAATGTTACCATAGTTGATTGAATATACAATCAACAAAATCTAAATCATATTGAAGGTGCATTCTGCAAATCGATATATTAGTTTACATATCACTTTATTTGCTTTTTTTGTAGTTTCCTGGGATATCAGTGATCTGCAATTTCCATGCAAATACTGTGGAGCTATATTCTGGTATGAAGAGCACATAGAAAAGCATTATAATAATAAATCTCCTAATTTTACACTATGTTATCGGCGAGGTCAAGTTCAACTTCCTATGATGCAAGCACCGCCTGAATCTTTGAGGAAACTTTACTTTGACACCAATGACAAATTTGACCACTTTCGATTGAGTATTAGGAGCTACAATAGTATGTTTGCTTTTACATCATTAGGAGGTAAGGTACAGAGGTTGATTAATCAAAGTCGTGGGCCCCTCACCTTCATCTTGCATGAACAAAACTATCATTTAATGGGAAGTTTGCTTCCACCAGATGAAGGAATAGCAAAATTTTCACAACTATATATATATATGATACTCAAAACGAGATACAAAATTGAATTGCTGCTGTGAGGTAATTTACATATGATTCCTTTCAATGCTCAGCCAAAAGCAGGTTGAATTTTAGTTCAAAGTCAGGTCACAGATTTATATTTATATGATTTGAACTTATTTTTTCCAGCATAAGGGATAAATTGAACAACCTTCATGTGGATATTGTCTCGGCCATCAAAATTATGCTTGATCATCATAATGTGCTTGCAAAATCATTTCAGCTGTGTATGCACTAACAAAAACGTAGAGATAAGGCGGTATACAAAAAAGCTATGAAAAAACTCAATATTGTAATTTAACGCACTTTTTAGTTAATGACTCAAATAAAATTAGATTTGTTTTAATGCTAATGTTTATTTTCCTGTTTACACTATTAAATTCATGTAATGTTTGGTACAATAATATCTGTTAAATTTAACTATTTACGTTAATATTTTCCTTTACACATATTAGTCGACATGTTTCTAAAAATAAAACGTTTAATTTATTCCACTAAGTCAATTTTCCGATTATTATATTCCGTTAAGTTTAATTGTGTCATTAATCTGTTTCAATTAAGCTTAATTAAATTCAACGTTACCATAGTTGATTGAATATACAATCAACAAAATCTAAATCATATTGAAGGTGCATTCTGCAAATCGATATATTAGTTTACATATCACTTTATTTGCTTTTTTTGTAGTTTCCGGGATATCAGAGATCTGCAATTTCCATGCAAATACTGTGGAGCTATATTCTGGTATGAAGAGCACATAGAAAAGCATTATAATAATAAATCTCCTAATTTTACATTATGTTATCGGCGAGGTCAGGTTCAACTTCCTATGATGCAAGCACCGCCTGAATCTTTGAGGAAATTTTACTTTGACACCAATGACAAATTCGACCACTTTCGATTGAGTATTAGGAGCTACAATAGTATGTTTGCTTTTACATCATTAGGAGGTAAGGTACAGAGGTTGATTAATCAAAGTCGTGGGCCCCCCACCTTCATCTTGCATGAACAAAACTATCATTTAATGGGAAGTTTGCTTCCACCAGATGGAGGAATAGCAAAATTTTCACAACTATATATATATATGATACTCAAAATGAGATACAAAATTGAATCGCTGCTGTGAGGTAATTTACATATGATTTCTTTTAATGCTTAGCCAAAAGCAGGTTGAATTTTAGTTTAAAGTCAGGTCACAGATTTATATTTATATGATTTGAACTTATTTTTTCCAGCATAAGGGATAAATTGAACAACCTTCATTTGGATATTGTCTTGGCCATCAAAATTATGCTTGATCATCATAATGTGCTTGCAAAATCATTTCAGCTTGCTCGGGATGCACTTGCTACAGAAGCTACTGAATCAATTCGGCTACGTCTTATAGGAAAGAGAGGAAAGGATGGAAGCAGATATAATTTGCCTTTAGTTTCTGAAGTTGCTGGCTTAGTTGTTGGTGATTTTGATGGATTTACAACAGAGCGAGTTATCATTGTCGAGAATAAATCAGGGTCACTTCAAAGAATAACTGAGCTACACCCCTCCTATCTAGGCTTACAGTATCCACTGTTATTCCCTAATGGTGAAGATGGGTGGAGAGAAGATATTCCATTGAACAAAATTAAAAAAGGAGAAACAGATGAAGACAAATATGTCATAATGCGGGACTTTTTTGAATTTCGAATACAAGATTGGACTTCACACAATGGTGTCCTCTTATATTCCCATCAATTATTCCAACAATTCTTAGTTAATGCATTCTCAATGGTTGAAAGTGCCAGATTGAAATATGTTTACACCCACCAAAGCAACTTTAGAGCTGAGTTATATAATGGCCTTCGAGATGCTGTTTTCAATGGAGAGACAAATGCAGCCTCAAAAGGAAAGAGAATTATATTCCGGGCAACATTTATTGGTGGGACAAGATACGTGATATAAAATTATTAAGATGCAATGGCAATATGTATATGCGTCGGTTATCCAGATTTGTTAATCACTTTTACTTGCAATCCGCAATGGGATGAAAAACAACGATATTGTGCAAAGCACAAGCTCAAACCAGAAGACAGGCCAGACATCATTTGTAGACTCTTCAAAGTTAAAGTAGACAAGATGATTAAGGATCTTAGATACAACAAATTATTTGGTTCTACCAAAGCAGGTATGTAATTTACATATAAATTTTGCAATTTTTTCCCATGACATTCATAATTGCTTCCTTATTCTAAATTAGACGCGTTAATACCATTCAAGCGTTGTTTTTTCCCCAGTTATTTATACAATAGAGTTCCAAAAGAGAGAACTTCCACACGCACATATACTATTGTTCTTACATGAGCAAGATAAGTATCCAAACCCTACGAACATAGACAAAATCATCTGTGCTGAGATTCCTGATCGTGATGTTGATAATACATACTACAAAGCTGTCAAGAGTTTCATGCTGCATGATCCATGTGGTCTTAGCAAGCCAACTTCCCCTTGCATGGAAGAAGGATGTTGTATGGTCATTTCCCTAAGAAGTTCAACGAAGTTACTACAATTGACGAAGATGGTTACCCGATTTATAGGCATCGAAATAATGGACGCCCAGTGGAAGTATCTGGAATTCATCTTGACAATAGATATGTTGTGCCACATAATAGATTGTTGTTACTAAAATACCGTGCTCAAATTAATGTGGAATGGTGTAACCAATCAATATCTATCAAGTATTTGTTCAAATATGTAAACAAAAGAAGTGATCGTGTCACAGTCTCTAAAAGAAGCTCCACCAGTGACAATTCAAGTACGAAAGTTGATGAAGTGAAAATATTTTATGATTGTCGATATATATCTCCTTTTGAAGCTGCTTGGAGGATATTTTCCTATGACATTCACTATACAAATCCATCTGTTGAGAGGTTGCGTTTTCATTTACCAGATCAATAATCTATTGTATTTACAAATAATGAATCATTAGTTGAAGCTCTTGCGAAGGCCACTATAGAAGAGTCCATGTTTTTAGCTTGGTTTGCAGCTAACGAAAAATATGCAGAAGCTAGAGAACTAACATACACTGAGTTTCCAGCAAAGTTTTTTTGGAAACCTTCATCTCGAGCTTGGGAACCTAGGAAAAGTCATCAAGTCATTCGAAGGATGATTTTCGTTCCACCATCATCTGGTGAGCTATATTACTTAAGGATGTTGTTAAATATTGTAAAGGGACCAACAAGCTATGCAGATATTCGAACCTACAATGGTATTATCAACTCATCATTCTGAGATGCATGCTATGCACGTGGACTACTTGATGACGATAAAGAATATATTGATGCCATTAAGGAAGCAAGTCATTGGGGCTCAGGTCATTATTTGCGAAAATTGTTTGCGACTCTATTGTGGTCTAACTCAATGGTGCGACCTGAAGCTGTATGGGAAGAAACTGCGGTCTTATTATGTGATGGGATTTTGCATAATCACAGAGCCATGTTTGGCCAATCTGGTAAGCAGACAACTCCAATGATAAACCTTTTTATTAAATTTTATATCTTTATAGTGTTGTAGCTTACATGTTTTCATAGTAATTTTTTCATGTACCATATGTTTTCCATAATTACAGCAACTAATGTTTTTACTTTGAGCATAGAGATTATGGAAGTAAATATTCTGGCATTTATTGCTACTGCACTGTTTATTCTAGTTCCCACTGCCTTTTTACTTATAATTTATGTAAAGACGGTAAGTCAAAGTGACTAATTTGACTTAAAACATGATTTCATTTCTTAATTCATGTCAATACAGTGAATGAAAAAAAAGATTCTATTTTTGCTTAAGATTTAATAAATGAAATAATCGGACTAGAAGCAACATTTCAGATTTGTTGTTCAGTGATGAATCCACATTTCATGGTATTTATTTGCTTTAATTGGATAGATTTTATCAACTTTTCTCACATTTATTCAATGAAATAGCATGGTTTTGTGAATTCTTCCTAATTTGTGTTCAAAAGTAAAAACATGTTTTTTAGGCCCTAAAATTGCTAAATTCTATTCACTTTAATTCCATTTGACGCCTTGATGTGTTTGTTGAGTGATTTCAGGTTTATAAGGCAAGTATGGATTGAAGAAGTGAAGAAAAAGCATGTAAAAAGTGGAGAATTCATGAAGAAATGAAGTTGTAGAAATCTGTCATGCGAGGCGTACGCGTGGCCCACGCATATGCGTGACAAGCAGCACATGACTTCATTAAATGCAATATGCTGGGGGTGAATTCTGTGCCTTTAAAACCCAATCCAACTCATTTCTTAAGTTATTTCAAGCAGAATTCAAGAGAAAACAAGAGGAGAGTGATGAACGGATAATTTATACGCTTTTTGGCATTGTTTTTAGGTAGTTTTTAGTAGGATCTAGCTACTTTTTACTATATTTTAGTAGTTTTTAAGCAAAATTCACATTTCTGGACTTTACTATGAGTTTGTGTATTTTTCTATGATTTCAGGTATTTTCTGGCTGAAATTGAGGGACCTGAGCAAAAATCTAATTTAGAGGCTGAAAAAGGACTGCAGATGCTGTTAGATTCTGACCTCCCTGCACTCGAAATAGATTTTCTGGAGCTACAAAACTCCAATTGGCGCAGTCTCAATTGAGTTGGAAAGTAGACATCCAGGGCTTTCCAGCAATATATAGTAGTTCATACTTTTCTCGAGTTTTGACGATGCAAACTGGCGTTCAAACGCCAACTTCCTGCCCTATTCTGAAGTTAAACGCCAGAAACAGGTTACAAGCTAGAGTTAAACGCCAAAAATAGGCTACAAACTGGCATTTAACTCCAAAAGAAGTATCTACACATGAAAGCTTAAATGCTCAGCCCAAGCACACACCAAGTGGGCCCGGAAGTGGATTTCTGCATCATCTACTTATTTCTGTAAACCCTAGTAGCTAGTTTCATTATAAATAGGACCTCTTACTATTGTATTTGAGACATCTTGGGATCTTTGGATTATCTTTGTATCACTTTTGATCTCTTGATCACGTTTAGGGGGCTGGCCATTCGGCCATGACTGGACCTTCATCACTTATGTATTTTCAATGGTGGAGTTTCTACACACCATAGATTAAGGTGTGGAGCTTTGCTGTTCCTCGAGTGTTGATGCAATTACTACTATTTTCTATTCAATTCAAGCTTATTCTTGTTCTAAGATATTCACTCGCACTTCAACCTAATGAATGTGATGATCCGTGACACTCATCATCATTCTCACCTATGAACGCGTGCCTAACAACCACTTCCGTTCTATCTGCAATAGCTTGAGTGTGTATCTCTTGGATTCCTGGTTCATACGTGTTGATTGTCTCTCCTGACAATAGAGCCTTCAATTCCTTGAGATCAGAGTCTTCGTGGTATAAGCCAGAATCCATTGGTAGCATTCTTGAGATCCGGAAAGTCTAAACCTTGTCTGTGGTATTCCGAGTAGGATCTGGGATGGGATGACTGTGACGAGCTTCAAACTCATGAGTGTTGGGCGTGTGACAGATGCAAAAGGATCATTGGATCTTATTCCAACACAAGTGAGAACCGACAGATGATTAGCCCTACGTAACCCGTAGTTGGACCATTTTCACTGAGAGGACGGGAGGTAGCCATTGACGACGGTGAAACCCAACATACAACTTGCCATGGAAAGGAGTATGACTGATTGGATGAAAGCAGTAGGAAAGCAGAGATTCAGAAGGAATGAAGCATCTTCATGCGCTTATCTAAAATTCCCACCAATGAATTGCATAAGTATCTCTATCTTAGTTTATGTCTTATTTATCTTTTAATTATCAAAACACCATTACCAATTGAATCTGCCTGACTGAGATTTACAAGATGGCCATAGCTTGCTTCAAGCCAACAATCTCCGTGGGATCGACCCTTACTCACGTAAGGTTTATTACTTGGACGACCCAGTGCACTTGCTGGTTAGTTGTGCGGAGTTGTGACAAAGTGTGTGAATCATGTTTCGAGCACCAAGTCTTTGGCGCCATTAATGAAGATCACAATTCCGTGCACCAAGTTTTTGGCGCCGTTGCTAGGGATTGTTCGAGTTTGGACAACTGACGGTTCATCTTGTTGCTTAGATTAGGTAATTTTATTTTGTTTTTATTTTCCTTTATTTTCGAAAAAACAAAAAAAAATATTTTTATTTTGTTCTTCAGAATTTTTAAGAATAAATTCTAGAGTTTCATGATGATCTGTTGAAGCCTGGCTGACTGTTAAGCCATGTATAATCTTTTGGACCAAGTCTTCAACTTATCATCTCAAGAGCTTGTTGACTTCTACCAATCTTGCTATTGAATGTAATGATCTGCTAAAAGCTTGGCTGGCCATTGGCCATGTCTAGTGTTTTGGACCGAAGCTATTACCTAAAGCTTGGCTGGCTAGTAAGCCATGTCTAATTCCTGGACCGGAGCTTTAGACTAACATTGCATGATTCCTGGAATTCTTATTAAAAATTTTGAATTTCTTATTTTCTTTTTCCAAATTAATTTTCGAAAAATACAAAAAAAAATTTATAAAATCATAAAAACCAAAAATATATGTTTCTTGTTTGAGTCTAGTGTCAAGTTCTAAGTTTGGTGTCAATTGCATGTTTTTATTTTTCTTGCATTTCATGCATGGTGTTCTTCATGATCTTCAAGTTGTTCTTGATGAATCTTCTTGTTTGATCTTCATAATTTATTGTTTTGTGATGCATGATGTTTTTCATATTGTCTAAACATGAAAAATTTCTAAGTTTGGTGTCTTGCATGTTTTCTTTTATTGAAAATTTTTCAAAAATAAGTTCTTGATGTTCATCATGATCTTCAAAGTGTTCTTGGTGTTCATCTTGACATTCATAGCATTCTTGCATACATCATTGGTTTTGATCCAAGATTTTTATGTTTTCATTCATTTTGTTGTTTGTCTCTCTCCTCATTTAAATTCAAAAGAATTTTAAAAAATATATCTTTTCAAGTAAATAATACAGCAAAATGAATATTCAGAACATAAAGCAGAGGAATCACAGAGGAAAAGCTGGACGTTCAAAATGCCCAGTAAAGAAAGAAATCTGGCGTTTAAACACCAGCCAGGATACCTGGCTGGGCGTTAAACGCCCAAAAGAGTAGTGTTTTGGGCGTTAAACGCCAGAATGAATACCATTCTGGGCGTTTAACGCCAGGATGGTACTAGTGGAGGAATTTTGTTTTCAATTCAAATCTTTTTCAAATTTTCATAACCTTTCAAAATCAAATCTTTTCAATCATATCTTTTTCAAAAATCAAATCTTTTTCTCATATTTTCAAAAATCACTGCTAACAATTAATGTTTTGATTCAAAAATTCAAGTTTGTTACTTTCTTGTTAAGAAATGTTCAATCTTTGAATTCTAGGATCACATATTTCTTGTTAGTTAAGTTATCAATTTTAAAAATCAAATCTTTTTAACTTGTTTTTCAATCATACCTTTTTAAATCATATCTTTTTCAAATCACATCTTTTTAAAATTCTAATTTCAAAAATCTTTTTCTAACTTCTTATCTTTTCAAAATCATTTTCTTATCTTTTTTTCAAAACCACCTAACCACTTTCTCTCATCTCTTGTAACACCCTAATATTCAAATCCTTATGCTCGAGTCATAAGTCAATGATATTACGGTGGTACGACTCTCAGGTGGATTTTTAATATATAAACATAGGTAATTTCGAAAGGAGTATTAATCGAGAAGCCTGAAAAGAGTAGAAATAAAATCGCGAAGACGTATCACTCACGTTTCGACAACGAAAAGATAAAACGTGAAGCCGAAAGCGATATATGGACAAGGCATAAAGGAGATTAAGAGATAGATAACAGATAGATATATATAACATAAGTAAATAGCCACTAGTCGCGACCCGCGAAGTTTAGGCCGGCTAGGGTACAGTATGAAAGTAACTGACAACAGTACATCCTAATCTCTCCCAAAGGAAACATAAGAGCCTCTATAGGCAAGTTCCAAAAGAGTTCAACACATAATATAATATCCTCAAAACAAAGGTGGAGAGATTCTAAGCAAAAACACAAAGTGGAGAAAATAAAGATCTTCGACGGCTCTCAGACGAACCACAGCTCACTTATGAGCACCTGGACCTGTATCTGAAAAACAAGAGATACATACGGAATGAGAACCCCGGGCCCATGGATTCCCAGTACGGTAAAAGTGCCAAATAAATACAATGCACAGCAATAAAAACTCACTAAGCATCCTAAACTCCTTTTCACCAACAATTAGCAATTAATCACATAGGCAAAACAAGTACAATATGCACACCCAAACAATGTCACATAGATGCATATGATGCATGCCTGTCCCTAGTGGCTGATGATATCATCTGTCAGTTATATAGCCAACCCGACACGTCCTGGTAGCTAACCATAGACAGAAACACCCCTCGCGGAGCAAGTGAGTTTGAGCTACAACCCCATTGCTACTACCCACTCAACCCAGAGCCAGTGGAATAACCACTACTGCGGCTACTACCCAGGCGTCACAATCTCTGACCTGGAGCAAGTGGGACGAACCACAACCCTTGCTACTGCCCAGGTATCTTAAGCATTAACCTGGAGCAAGTGGGACGAACCACAACCCTTGCTACTGCCCAGGTATCTTAAGCATTAACCCGGAGCAAGTGGGACGAACCACAACCCCTAGTTCCTTTCTCATTATTAAGCATATCATAATGATTTAATACATGAGGGGTGAGATCGGAGGCTTAGAAGTATGATATTTAGCTTTTAAAACTCAAAAATCAACTTTGGGATGAAAACAGGGCCACGCGTACGCGTACTCCACGCGCACGCGTGGATGGCCACAAAGCTCATCGACGCGTATGTGTCATACACGCGGACGCGCGGATTGAAACACAGCCAGACGACGCGTAAGCATCAGCCACGCGTACGCGTGGGTGCATTTGCGCCCCAGGCACAAAACTGGCACAACTCTGGCACAACTCTCGGGAAAATGGCTGGACATTGGGTGCAGCGCATCGACGCGCGCGTGGATGGTGCCTTTTTGAAGAACGACGCGTACGCGCCAAGTGCGCCTACGCGTGGAGGGTCATTCTGCTAAAAATTTTCTAAGTTAAGAGCTGCAGAATTCACAGATTCAACCCCCAATCTTCCGACGAACATAACTTCCTCATTTTAAATCGTTTTTCACCCGTTCTTCGAACGGCAGGGACACCCCGGATCCAATTTCATTTCTAAACAGATTTGGTACAAAACAGAGATCCGTAGTCCAAGTTATGTCCCGTCAAAGTATGCCCAAAAACCATGTTTTTCATACAAAACCACAAGGTGCCCTTTTCAAAACAAGCCATTTTCAACCCTTTTTAAAATCAACCAAAACATGCTAGTTTCAACCCTTTTTCGAAATCAATCAAAATATACCAAAATCAACATCAAGCCTCCTCAACTCATACATTAACACTTTACCACGATGCACAAAACCGCCATATAACCATTTTTACCCATCTCAAACAAATGGCTAATTTACAAACACATTAACATGTCATACATCTTTCCTCATCCCAATTTCCAACAATACTATTTCCAATCAATCATCATTACACATAATCAATATTATACTCACTGTCACATAGTTTCACCCACAAATCAACCTTAATCATTTCTCAAGCATATACCACAACATACATATCTCTTATGCATCATCATACCATCAAGGAATCAATAATCATGATCACATATACGACCACATAACATACCTCAACCAAAACCAAACATACCTCATCTATACAATTTCACCCAGAATTACCAATTTCCACACTTCATCTCCTCAAACCTCATTATTCAATAACCAACCCAATCATTCATATATTCATTATCTAAAATCCATCCAATCACTTGTGTCATCATACAATGCACACCTCAACTTACCTTCCTTACCTCTTACCGGCCTCCGGCCCAAAATTTACGGCCTCTGGCCCAATTTCACAATTTAAATGCATAAACCACAAATCAATACTCATTACCCAATACATCAAATTTTCAATACACCAAACATACAAGGCCACACAATTCTCAACCCAATCATTAATT
>NC_029775.3:102091023-102093141 GCF_000817695.3 Arachis duranensis
CAAATATCATATTTAAATCATCAAATTCCAATTGCCAAATATTCTAACCATATTCGCTACTACTTAACTCACTATTTAATTAATTTCGGTTAGACCGGGTATTACATTCTACCCCCCTAACAGAAATTTTCGCCCTCGAAAATTCCATCCATCACTACGAGTACGCGAGCGTAGTCTGCCTTTATATCCAACACATAACAGTTCCAATGTCCTTTTACTCTGCGCGCTTCTGCTACCGCGCTCTGATTTCTCTATTCCTGAGGGTCTCGGTCGTTCGTTCAACGCTGACCAACAGCCTCGTTCCTTACTTTTACCGTCTCATCAACCCGCACCCTATTAAATCTCAAATCATGTCATCAATAATATAGCCATCTTCGTTAATCATAGCCATCATCCCACATCACTATAATCAATCAAAGCTTTCTTCGTTTTTAGAATTCAATGAGTTTGGACTAACAAGCCAACAAACTCTTAAGAATCCGCTTTCCTTTACTAATCTATAAAAGCTTTCGAGACACATCTCTTTTGTTGAAGTTACTCAGATCAAAAATCATTTTCTAAAATATAACCAACACTCCTTCAAATTCTTGGGAAAAATTCAACAGCACCTCCCCAAAAATTGGAGTTTACCACCCGTCACGGATTCCCTCAAACCAATCTCAGTACCGCATCAGCATTGCAATTTAAAGGTTTCCAAACGATTCCTCTGAAACCGATCATTACAAATCTTAGCACTCATCTCTCGAACACGACAACTTGCACTCAATCATCATCTAAATTCGACTACGCATCAATGATAATTTCCTCATCCGTTTCAGAACCATTAAGGCTCACAGCTGCAATTAATTCCAATTATCGAGAATCAGTATCTGTATAAGCTCACTAAACTTTTAAGTACTCAAAGCATAAAGCATTTCTAATCATACCCCACTTTTCCTTATTATTACCATACTATGCTAACGGTTTTAGCAAGCTTCCGCTATGCCACTTTGATTTCTCGTCAAGTATTAGCCCCATCACTTATTTCCTCAAGTACCCAACCACAACTTAGCATGACTGGTATTTCAAATCAACGTTTCTAAATCCATCATTTAGGACCATTTCTTATCTATTTAAATCAAAGGAACTAAAAGTCACAGGTTCAATCCGTTTCACCAAAAATCCAGAAATTAACCAACTATATAACAAATACAACACATCATTCTTAACAGAAAATCATTTACATCACAGGCATTTATCCATTTGTATTAAGGCAATTCCTTACTCAGACCATCCGGTTTGCTTCTCAGTCTAATATTAAGATTAACATTCCCAGTTTTACTGTACATGCGGTATTATAAAATCACACACTGCCATTTAAGCTTGATTATTGCAATTACCTCAATCTTACTGCCGCAATCGGCCCGCATCCTGACTCTCTCCTTGTTGGCAATTTCTTGATACATGCCCTAGTAACCCGCACTTGTAACATACGCCTAACCCCAATCGGCATGGCCTATTTGGGTGATGACTTCCACACCTCTGACAGCTCAAAACATTAGAAGCAGCCGCTGCCCGTTTTCCCTTACCATTCCTTTGGGACTCCTCACTCGTCGTAAAGTTATTCCGTCCTTGGGAAAAGTGTTGTAGGTCATTTCGCCTTTGAGGAAAACGTTGTGGGTATCCTCTTCTCTTAGACTCTTGACCCCTTGTTGGGTATTCTTGATTGTGCTCCCTGCGGTGGGACTCCCGACGGTCATTCTTTGCCTCAACAGCCTTCCTCACACATTCTTCGGCAATACGGCTCTTGTTCACAAGTTCAGAGAAGACCTTAATCTCCATCGGTCCAACGGAGCTCAGGATTTCACTTCGAAGTCCTCCCTCATACTTAATACACTTCCATTCCTCAAAGTCTCCCGGAGCTCCCTGACACATGCGGGAAAACCTGAATAGCTCCTCAAATTTGTCTGTATACTCAGACACAGACATAGCACCTTGCTTTAGCTGTAGTAACTCCAATTCCTTGGCTGTTCTGGCGGAATTCGGAAAGTACTTCTTATAGAATTCCACCTGGAAGGCATCCCAAGTGATAGGATCATTCCCCTGTTGCAGGAGACGTCGAGCCCCTTGCCACCAATG
>NC_029775.3:102093272-102095787 GCF_000817695.3 Arachis duranensis
GTGTCAGCTTTAGTCGGATTGGTGGTTCCCTTGAACTTAGGTAGATTAACCTTTAAGAAAGTTGCCAGTGTCATTGGGCCCTGAGCTTCCCTTCCGCCATTGCCATTATTGTTTATCTGTTGCCCAAGAGCCTCCGCAGTGGCTTGCATAGCAGCAGCCATATTCTCCAATGCCGCCATAAGGTTTACCGGGTTATTCAGGTTGACTTCTGGTTCCTGCGTGCTAGTACGATCTCTCTCACGTCCCCGACCGGGTCCACGAGGCGCCATCTGGTTCCTATACACACCAAACAATCGATATCAAGTTGATCAGTCTCAATATCGGAAGTATAGTGCTTCAAAATACCAAAGGTACACTCATGGACTTCATGCTAGATGTATCAGTTAGATACTCTAACTAGCACAGGCACAAACTCAGAGTATGCATTGAAGCATAAGCAGTTCCATCCCTCAGGCTCACGAGGATGAACTGCTCTGATACCATAATGTAACACCCTAATATTCAAATCCTTATGCTCGAGTCATAAGTCAATGATATTACGGTGGTACGACTCTCAGGTGGATTTTTAATATATAAACATAGGTAATTTCGAAAGAAGTATTAATCGAGAAGCCTGAAAAGAGTAGAAATAAAATCGCGAAGACGTATCACTCACGTTTCGACAACGAAAAGATAAAAAACATGAAGCCGAAAGCGATATATGGACAAGGCATAAAGGAGATTAAGAGATAGATAACAGATAGATATATATAACATAAGTAAATAGCCACTAGTCGCGACCCGCGAAATTTAGGCCGGCTAGGATACAGTATGAAAGTAACTGACAACAGTACATCCTAATCAGCCTAGATTCTCACTAATCCATAAATAGGCATCTGACGTAAGGGGATACTAAATCTAGTTCATGTTACAAATGTTTCCCAACTCGCTGATTCTTCCACGAATCAGACTCAGAATCATAAGCAAAACCATCACCAGTTGTTCTGCCTCAGCAACTCTATATCAATACATCATACCCTCACCTGGAGCTAGTGAAATCACATCACTGCGTCTACCCAGGGGGCTCAAATTATCTCATTTAAAAATCATCATCATCATGCAATCGCATCATCATTTCATCTCATCAAGAACAGCCCTCAACATACACCGACACCAACATGTGGATCTCTCAGTTGTACAAACACAAGCAATACAGACAAGTAATACACAAATAAGGTACAAGTAGAGCAAGTAGCACATAATCAGGTAACATAGCATATATGAGATAGAAATCCAAAACAAATAGGCAAACCCAAACAATTCAAACATATGCAAATGATGTATGCCTGCCCTATGGCTGATGATATCATCTGTCGGTTATATAGCCAACCCGACATGTCCTGGTAGCTAACCATGGATAGAAACACCCCTCGCGGAGCAAGTGAGTTTGAGCTACAACCCCATTGCTACTACCCGCTCAACCCAGAGCCAGTGGAATAACCACTACTGCGGCTACTACCCAGGCGTCACAATCTCTGACCTGGAGCAAGTGGGACGAACCACAACCCTTGCTACTACCCAGGTATCTTAAACATTAACCCGGAGCAAGCGGGACGAACCACAACCCTTGCTACTACCCAGGTATCTTAAACATTAACCCGGAGCAAGCGGGACGAACCACAACCCTTGCTACTACCCAGGTATCTTAAACATTAACCCGGAGCAAGCGGGACGAACCACAACCCTTGCTACTACCCAGGTATCTTAAACATTAACCCGGAGCAAGCGGGACGAACCACAACTCTTGCTACTACCCAGGTATCTCAAGCATATATAATAAATATAGCCCTTCGGCTCATGGCATACACGGTACTTCTACCGTCATCCTCCATATCTCATATAATCATCGTTGATCACCATTGATCATAACTTTTCCCCTTGCTTCACTCGCAAGTTACCACATCCCCTAGCTCCTTTCTCATTGCTAGGCATATCATAATGATCTAATACATGAGGGGTGAGATCAGAGGCTTAGAAGTATGAGATTTAGCTTTTAAAACTCAAAAATCAACTTTGGGATGAAAACAGGGCCACGCGCACGCGTGGATGGCCACAAAGCTCATCGACGCGTATGCGTCATACACACGGACACGCGGATTGAAACACAGCCAGACGACGCTTAAGCGTCAGCCACGCGTACGCGTGGGTGCATTTGCACCCCAGGCACAAAACTGGCACAACTCTGGCACAACTCTCGGGAAAATGGCTGGGCATTGGGTGCAGCGCATCGACGCGCACGCGCACACCACGCGCGCGCGTGGATGGTGCCTTTTTGAAGAACGACGCGTACGCACCAAGTGCGCCTACGCGTGGAGGGTCATTCTGCTAAAAATTTTCTAAGTTAAGAGCTGCAGAATTCACAGATTCAACCCCCAATCTTCCGACGAACATAACTTCCTCATTTTAAATCGTTTTTCACCCGTTCTTCGAACGGCAGGGACATCCCGGATCCAATTTCATTTCTAAACAGATTTGG
>NC_029775.3:102095926-102102807 GCF_000817695.3 Arachis duranensis
AACAAGCCATTTTCAACCCTTTTTAAAATCAACCAAAACATGCTAGTTTCAACCCTTTTCGAAATCAATCAAAATATACCAAAATCAACATCAAGCCTCCTCAACTCATACATTAACACTTTACCACGATGCACAAAACCGCCATATAACCATTTTTACCCATCTCAAACAAATGGCTAATTTACAAACACGTTAACATGTCATACATCTTTCCTCATCCCAATTTCCAACAATACTATTTCCAATCAATCATCATTACACATAATCAATATTATACTCACTGTCACATAGTTTCACCCACAAATCAACCTTAATCATTTCTCAAGCATATACCACAACATACATATCTCTTATGCATCATCATACCATCAAGGCATCAATAATCATGATCACATATACGATCACATAATATACCTCAAGCAAAACCAAACATACCTCATCTATACAATTTCACCCAGAATTACCAATTTCCACACTTCATCTCCTCAAACCTCATTATTCAATAACCAACCCAATCATTCATATATTCATTATCTAAAATCCATCCAATCACTTGTGTCATCATACAATGCACACCTCAACTTACCTTCCTTACCTCTTACCGGCCTCCGGCCCAAAATTTACGGCATCTGGCCCAATTTCACAATTTAAATGCATAAACCACAAATCAATACTCATTACCCAATACATCAAATTTTTAATACACCAACAAAACCATCAAATGCACTAACATAACCAATATCACATTCATACATCAACCTAGGGTTCATAAAGATGATAAATCACAAGGGTTTGAGCACTTCTTACCTCAGCCCATATGAAGTAGGGATAGAACCCACTTAGAATCCATGTTGGAGTATCCCTAAACACCCAAAATCACAAGATTTCAACACTAACTTCCCAAAAACGTGTAACAGTGGGGAATTTCGAAAACTGGGCAGAGATGAATGGAATACTCACCACAAAACTTAGATAGAATTGTAGAGGATGAGAAGAGCGACGCGTGGCCGCAAACGGCTCGTCAATCGGAGCTCCGTAGCTCAAGTTATGGTGGTTTGAAGATCAAAGAGAGTTAGGTTTTCTCTCTTCTCTTCTCTCTTCTTAATTCAGCGCCCCAACCCTTCTTTTTAGGGTAAAATGAGCTGAAATGCTCATAACTAATGTTTATATAAGTTGGGTCTTGGGCCCACTTAGGCCCGGTTCACTTATTTTTGTCCGTTGGCCCAATTTTGGGCCAAAACCTTTAAGATTAGCGCTCCAAATCGCACTTTAAATATTTCTACCTCCCCTAATCATAATTCCTCATTTCTTAATCTTATTTACTCATAATCAATTTTCTCAGCTGCAGTACCAGACAAGTCTCAGCCGGTACTGTCGGTCAAAATTCCACTGCGCGCTTTTACGCAGAAAACTATGTCTTCCGACTCGGAAAACTTCACTGAATCTAAATATCATATTTAAATCATCAAATTCCAATTGCCAAATATTCTAACCATATTCGCTACTACTTAACTCACTATTTAATTAATTTCGGTTAGACCGGGTATTACATCTCTAATTTTCGAAAACCACTAACCCCTTTTTCAAAATTATTTTCAATTAACTAATTATTTTAAATTCTAATTTTATTTTATTTTATTTCTTTCAAAAAAAATTTTCGAAAATTTTCCCTCTCTCTCATCTCTTTCTATTTAAACACTAGCATTCCTCCTCCATTGTCAATTCGGACTCTCTCATTCTTTATATGTTCAAATTTTTCCTTACCTACCTCATCCTTCTATTCTCCTTTTCCTCTGACACCTCAAGGAATCTCTATACTGTGACATAGAGGATTCCATATTTCCTTTGTTTTTTTCTCTTTCATATGAGCAGGAACAAGGATAAAGGCATACTTGTTGAAATTGATCCTGAACCTGAAAGGACTCTGAAAAGGAAGCTAAGAGCAGCTAAAGCACAAAACTCTGAAGAGGACCTGACAGAAATTTTCGAAAAGGAAGAAAAAAAACAAATATGGCCAAACCTAATAACAATGCAAGGAAGGTGCTTGGTGACTTTACTGCACCAACTTCCAACTTCTATGAAAGAAGCATATCAATCCCTGCCATTGGAGCAAACAATTTTGAGCTAAAGCCTCAATTAGTTTCTATGTTGCAACAAAATTGCAAGTTTCATGGACTTCCATCAAAAGATCTTTATCAGTTTTTAACTGAGTTCTTGCAGATCTGTGATACTGTTAAGACCAATGGGGTTGATCCTGAGGTCTACAAGCTTATGCTTTTCCCTTTTGCTATAAGAAACAGAGCTAGAACATGGTTGGACTCACAACCTAGAGATAGCCTAAACTCTTGGGATAAGCTAGTCACGGCTTTCTTAGCCAAGTTCTTTCCTCTTCAAAAGCTGGACAAGCTTAGAGTGGATGTTCAAACCTTCAGGCAGAAGGAAGGTGAGTCCCTCTATGAAGCTTGGAAAAGAAACAAGCAATTGACCAAAAAGTGTTCTTCTGACATGCTTTCAGAATGGACCATCCTGGATATATTCTATGATGGTCTGTCTGAATTATCTAAAATGTCACTGGACCACTCTGCAGGTGGATCCATTCACCTAAAGAAAACGCCTGCAGAAGCTCAGGAACTCATTGAAATGGTTGCAAATAACCAGTTCATGTACACTTCTGAGAGGAATCCTGTGAATAATGGGACGCCTCAGAAGAGGGGAGTTCTTGAAATTGATGCTCTGAATGCCATATTGGCTCAGAAAAAAATATTGACCCAGCAAGCCAATATGATTTCACATAGTCTGAATGGATTGCAAGATGCATCCAACAATACTAAAGAAGCATCTTCTGAAGAAGAAGCTTATGATCTTGAGAACCCTGCAATGACATAGGTGAATTACATGGGTGAAGCCTTTGGAAACACCTATAATTCTTCATGGAGAAATCATCCAAATTTTTCATGGAAGGATCAACAGAAGCCTTAACAAGGCTTCAATAATAATAATGGTGGAAGAAACAGGTTTAGCAATAGCAAACCTTTTCCATCATCCTCTCAGCAACAGTCAGAGAATTCTGAGCAGAACCCCTCTAGCTTAGCAAACATAGTCTTTGATCTATCTAAGACCACTCTCAGTTTCATGAATGAAACAAGGTCCTCCATTAGAAACTTGGAGGCACAAGTGGGTCAGCTGAGTAAAAGGGTTACTAAAACTCCTCCTAGTACTCTCCAAAGCAATACAGAAGAGAATCCCAAGAGAGAGTGCAAGGCCATAAACGTAGCCAATATGGCCGAACCTAGAGAGAGTGAAAAGGCAGTGATTCCCAGTAAGTAAGACCTCAGGGAACATCCACTAGCCACTAAGGAGTACCCTAATGAGGAACCAAAGGAATCTGAGGCTCATATAGAGACAATAGAGATTCCATTGGACTTCCTTTTACCATTCATGAGCTCTTATGACTATTCATCTTCTGAAGGGGACAAAGAAATTGCTGAAAGGCAAATTGCTCAGTATTTAGGAGCAATCAAAGCTGAATGCTAAGCTATTCGGTAATGAGACTTGGGAGGATGAACCTCCATTGCTCATTAATGAGATGAATACCTGGGTTCAGCAAACTTTACTTCAAAAGAAACAGGATCCTAGCAAATTCTTAATACCTTGTACCATAGGTACCATGAACTTTGAGAAAGCTTTGTGTGACCTGGGGTTAGGGATAAACTTAATGCCACTCTCTGTAATGGAGAAACTGGGGATCTTGGAGGTACAAGCTGCAAGAATCTCATTAGAGATGGCAGACAAATCAATGAAACAGGCTTATGGACTAGTAGAGGACGTGCTAGTGAAGGTTGAAGGCCTTTACATCCCTGCTGATTTCATAATCCTAGACACTAGGAAGGATGAGGATGAATCCATCATCCTTGGAAGACCCTTTCTAGCCACAGCAAAAGCTGTAATTGATGTTGACAGAGGAGAGTTGATTCTTCAGTTGAATGAAGACTACCTTGTAGTTAAGACTCAAGGTTCTCCTCCTGTACAAATGGAGAGTAAGCATGAAAAGCTTCTCTCAATACAAAGTCAAACTAAGCCCCCACATTCAAACTCTAAGTTTGGTGTTGGGAGACCACAACCAAACTCTAAGTTTGGTGTTGAGAAGCCACAGTCAAACTCTAAGTTTGCTATTGAAAGACCTCAACCATGCTCTGATTATCTGTGAGGCTCCATGAGAGCTCACTGTCAAGCTATTGACATTAAAGAAGCGCTTATTGGGAGGCAACCCAATTTTATTTTAATTTTATATATCTATGTTATTTTGTGTTTTCTTTTAGGTTGATAATCATGCGGAGTCACAAAAACAATTGCAAAAATTAAAGCAAAATAAAAAACAGCATTGAAAATAGCACACCCTGGAGGATAAGAGTACTGGCGTTTAAACGCCAGAAAGAAGCAACAGACTGGCATTTAACGCCAGAAAGAAGCATCAAGCTAGCGTTAAACGCCAGAAACAAGCAATAGCTTGGCGTTAAACGCCAGAAATGGTATAAAAGCTGGCGTTTAACGCCAGAAACAGGAAGCAGTCTGGCATTAAACGCCAGGATTGCACTCTAAGGCCTTTTATACGCCTAATTGGAGTAGGGCTGAGAAATTCTTGACCCCTCAGGATCTGTGGACCCCACAGGATCCCCACCTACCTCAACTCACTCTCTCTCCTCTTCATATCTTTTCACAACACTCTTCCCCAAATACCCTTCACCAATCACCTCCATATCTCTTCCCAAATACCCTTTACCAATCACCTCCATATCTCTTCCTCAAAAACCCCACCTACCTCCAAATTCAAAACCATTTCCCTTCCAAAACCCACCCAATTCCATTCGGCCTACCCTCTCTCATTTCCCTATAAATACCACCCTTTACTTCTTCATTTTCACATATCTCAAAAACCTTCTTCCCCCCTTGGCCGAACCATATACCACCCTCTATCTCCTTCATTTTCTTCTTCTTCTACTTCTTTCTTTCTTCTATTTGCTCGAGGACGAGCAAAACTTTTAAGTTTGGTGTGGTAAAAGCATTGCTTTCTATTTTTCCATAACCATTTATGGCACCTAAGGCCAGAGAAACCTCTAGAAAGAGGAAAGGAAAGGCAATTGCTTCCACCTCTGAGTCATGGGAGATGGAAAGATTCATCTCAAAGGTCCATCAAGACCACTTCTATGAAGTTGTGGTCAAGAAGAAGGTGATTCCTGAGGTCCCTTTTAAGCTCAAAAATGGCGAATATCCGGAGATCCGACATGAGATTAGAAGAAGGGTGTGGGAAGTTCTCTCCAATCCCATTCAACAAGTTAGAATCTTAATAGTTCAAGAGTTCTATGCAAATGCATGAATCACTAGGAACCATGATCAAAGTATGAACCCGAACCCAAAGAATTGGCTTACAGTGGTTCGGGGAAAATACTTAGATTTTAGTCCGGAAAATGTGAGGTTGGCGTTCAACTTGCCAATGATGCAAGAAAATGCACACCCCTACACTAGAAGGGTCAACTTTGATCAAAGGTTGGACCAAGTCCTCATGGACATATGTGTGGAAGGAGCTCAATGGAAAAGAGACTCAAGAGGCAAGCCGGTTCAATTGAGAAGACCGAACCTTAAGCTTGTGGCTAGAGGATGATTAGAGTTCATCCAACGCTCTATCATTCCTACTAGAAACCGATCCGAAGTAACTGTGGATCGGGCCATCATGATCCATAGTATCATGATTGGAGAGGAAGTGGAAGTTCATGAGATCATACATCTAGAACTCTATAAGGTGGCTGACAAGTCCTCCAGTATGGCAAGGTTACCTTTTCTCATCTCATTTGTCACCTATGTAATTTGGCTGGGATTGTCATAGAGGGAGACATCCTCATTGAAGAGGACAAGCCCATCACTAAAAAGAGGATGGAGCAAACAAGAGAGCTCATTCATGGACCTCAACAAGAGCATGAGGAAGTACCTCATCAAGAAATCCCTGAGATGCCTCAAAGGATGCATTTTCCTCCACACAATTATTGGGAGCAACTCAACACCTCTTTGGGAGATTTGAGTTCTGATGAGCGGATAATTTGTACGCTTTTTGGCATTATTTTTAGTATGTTTTTGGTATGATCTAGCTAGTTTTTAGTATGTTTTTATTAGTTTTTAGTTAAAATTCACTTTTCTGGACTTTACTATGAGTTTGTGTGTTTTTCTGTGATTTCAGGTATTTTCTGGCTGAAATTGAGGGACCTGAGCAAAAATCTGATTCAGAGACTAAAAAGGACTGCAGATGCTGTTGGATTCTGACCTCCCTGCACTCGAAGTGGATTTTCTGGAGCTACAGAAGCCCAATTGGCGCGCTCTCAACGGCGTTGAAAAGTAGACATCCTGGGCTTTCCAGAAATATATGATAGTCCATACTTTGCCCAAAATTTGATGGCCCAAACCGGCGTTCAAAGTCACCCTCAAGATTTCCAGCGTTAAACGCCGGAACTGGCACAAGAATGGGAGTTAAACGCCCAAACTGGCACCAAAGCTGGCGTTTAACTCCAAGAAGAGTCTCTACACGAAAATGCTTCATTGCTCAGCCCAAGCACACACCATGTGGGCCCGGAAGTGGATTTTTATGTCATTTACTCATCTCTGTAAACCTTAGGCTACTAGTTCTCTATAAGTAGGACCTTTTACTATTGTATTGAGACATCTGGGTAGCTATCCTTGTTCTTATGCTATCTTAGATCATTGGGAGGCTGGCCATTCGGCCATGCCTAGACCTTGTTCTTATGTAATTTCAACGGTGGAGCTTCTACACACCATAGATTAAGGTGTGGAGCTCTGCTGTACCTCGAGTATTAATGCAATCACTATTGTTCTTC
>NC_029775.3:102103325-102104089 GCF_000817695.3 Arachis duranensis
GGAGGTGGTTGTCAGGCACACGTTCATAGTTGAGAATGATGATGAGTGTCACGGATCATCACATTCATCCGGTTTAAGAACAATTAATATCTTAGAATGGAAGCAAGCATGATTGAATGAAAAACAGTAGTAATTGCATTAATCCATCAAGACACAGCAGAGCTCCTCACCCCCAACCATGGGGTTTAGAGACTCATGCCATGGAAGATACACAAAGAAATGTGTAAAGTGTCATGAGGTACAGAAACAATGTCAAAAGATCCTATTAATAGTAAGCTAGTAACCTAGGGTATACAGAAATGAGTAAATGACGTAAAAATCCACTTCTGGGTCCACTTGGTGTGTGCTTGGGCGGAGCATTGAAGCTTTCATGTGTAGAGACCTTTTCTGGAGTTAAACGCCAGCTTTCATGCCAGTTTGGGCGTTTAACTCCAATTTCCATGCCAGTTCCAGCGTTAAACGCTGGAAATTCTGAGGCTGATTTGCAACGCCGGTTTGGGCCATCAAATCTTGGGCAAAGTATGGACTATTATATATTGCTGGAAAGCCCAGGATGTCTACTTTCCAACGCCATTGAGAGCGCGCAAATTGGGCTTCTGTAGCTCCAGAAAATCCACTTCGAGTGCAGAGAGGTCAGAATCCAACAGAATCTGCAATCCTTTTTAGCCTCTGAATTAGATTTTTGCTCAGGACCCTCAATTTCAGCCAGAAAATACCTGAAATCACAGAAAAACACACAAACTCATAGTAAAGTCCAGAAAAGT
>NC_029775.3:102104305-102105104 GCF_000817695.3 Arachis duranensis
GGATACATACATGCCACAGACACATAATTGGGTGAACCTTTTCAGATTGTGACTCAGCTTTGCTAGAGTCCCCAATTAGATGTGTCCAGGGTTCTTAAGCACACTCTTTTTTCCTTGGATCACAACTTTCTTTCTTTTTCTTTCTCTTTCTCTTTTTTTTCTTTTTTTTTCGAAATTTTTTTTTGTATCCACTGCTTTTTCTTGCTTCAAGAATCAATCTGATGATTTTTTTTTAAGATCCTCAATAACAGTTCTCTTTTTTCTCATTCTTTCAAGAGCCAACAATTTTTAACATTCTCAAAACAACAAATTCAAGAGACATATGCACTGTTTAAGCATTCATTCAGAAAACAAAAATTATTGTCACCACATCAAACTAATTCAACTAGTTTCAAGGATAAATTTCGAAATCCTGTACTTCTTGTTCTTTTGTGATTAAAGCATTTTTCATTTAAGAGAGGTGATGGATTCATAGGACATTCATAGCCTTAAGACATGAATTTTAAATTTTATTAGTTATGAATTAAGAACAAGACTCAAAGATAGATATAAAATGAGACTAAAAAAAATCAACAAAAAATTTAAACTAGGCTCCTAATAATAGAGGTTTTCACAGAGTTAGGACTCAACAACCTTGATTTTGAGAAGTGGATGCTCCCTCAAATTGAGAGGAGAATTTCTGGCGTTTCAGCTCTTGGAGTTCACGCCCCTGCTTCTCTTGTTCCTTCAGCAATTTGCAAAGCATGCAGTTCTGATTCTGCTGGTCTTCCTTCAGTTGCTCCATAGTCTCTTGCAACTT
>NC_029775.3:102105300-102105602 GCF_000817695.3 Arachis duranensis
CACCCCAGCCTCTTTACAGAGCAAGGAGATCAAGCTTGGGTAAGCCAATTTGGCTTCAGTGGAATTCTTATTTGCAATTGTGTAGATCTCACAAGCAATCACATGATGAACCTCCACTTCTTTTCCAAGCATAATGCAATGAATCATCACTGCTCTCTTGATGGTGACTGATGAGCGGATAATTTGTACGCTTTTTGGCATTGTTTTTAGTATGTTTTTAGTATGATTTAGTTAGTTTTTAGTATATTTTTATTAGTTTTTAGTTAAAATTCACTTTTCTGGACTTTACTATGAGTTTGTGT
>NC_029775.3:102105700-102106940 GCF_000817695.3 Arachis duranensis
CTTGCGTGCTTGAAGAAGAAGACAGTAGGAAAGTAGAGATTCAGAAGATGTAGCATCTCCAAAACCTCAACCTATTCTCCATCACTGCGAAACAAGTACTTATTTCATGTTCTTTTACTTTTCACAATCAATCCTGATAATTTCTGATATCCTGACTAAGATTTACAAGATAACCATAGCTTGCTTCAAGCCGACAATCTCCGTGGGATCGACCCTTGCTCACGCAAGGTATTACTTGGACGACCCAGTGCACTTGCTGGTTAGTTGTGCGGAGTTACAAAAGTGTGATTGCAATTTCGTGCACCAAGTTTTTGGCGCCGTTGTCGGGGATTGTTGAGTTTGGACAACTGACGGCTTATCTTGTTGCTTAGATTAGGACTGTTTTATTTTTGTTGGTTTAGAGTCTTTTAGTTGAGTCTAGTTTCATATTTTAAGTTTGGTGTCAATTGCATGCTTTTCTTTTTTCTTTTAATTTTCGAATTTGCATGTCTTTAGTCCCTTTTTGATCCGTAAAAATTCTAAGTTTGGTGTCCCCTTTGTGTTTTTCCTTCAAATTTTCGAAAATTAGTGTTTGATTTTCTAAAAATTTTAAGTTTGGTGTCTTTTTGTTGTTTTTCTCTTTCCTCTTTTCAAAAATCAAATCTTTTTCATAAAAATTTTTAAATCATATCTTTTTAATTGCTATTTTCAAAATCTTTTAATTCACTAATTGATTCAGTTCTCAATTTGCTTGATCTTATTTTCTTTTTGATTTTCGAATTTTTATCTTAATTTTTTTTGTTTTATTTTATTTTTTTTCGATTAATTCAAAAAAAAACAAAAAACAAAAAAAACAAAACAAAACTTATCTATTTGCAATCCATTATGGACCTAAGTGGGATTGATCAGTCCAAAAGGACTCTGGGGTCATATGCTAACCCCATTACAGCTGCATATGGGAGTAGCATCTGTACACCTCCCATCAAAGCAAGCAGCTTTGAGCTAAATCCTCAACTCATTATCATAGTGCAGCAAAATTGCCAGTATTCCGGTCTTCCACATGAAGAACCTACTGAGCTTCTGGCACAGTTTTTACAAATTGCTGACACAGTACATGATAAAGAGGTGGATCAGGATGTCTACAGACTATTACTGTTTCCATTTGCTGTAAAAGATCAAGCTAAAAGGTGGTTGAATAACCAACCTACAGCAAGCATAAAGACATGGAAACAGTTATCAGACAAATTCCTGAATCACTTTT
>NC_029775.3:102108122-102108748 GCF_000817695.3 Arachis duranensis
TAGTCCTCAAGAACAGATAATTAAGCTTAATCAACAATTGCTCCTGATGACAGAACAGTTAGCAGACTTTAAAGAGATGCTCCATGAAACTAAAGTTGCTAACAAGAGCATAGAACTACAGTTGAATCAAACAAAACAGCAAATATCTAAACAGATAACAGAGGAATGTCAAGCAGTTCAATTGAGGAGTGGGAAGACACTGAATACCACTGCTCAAAAGAGCAGAAAGCCAAACAAGGAACAATTGACAGAGGATAACCAAACCACTGTTCAAAATCCCTCTGAGGACAGTAAGAGCCCAGAGAGGAACGTTATTGGCGTTCAAACGCCAGAAAGGGAAGGAAAGCTGGCGTTAAACGCCCATTCCTTGCCCAGTTCTGGCGTTCAAACGCCAGAAAAGGGGGAAAAGTTGGCGTTAAACGCCCATTTTCCACCCAATCCTGGTGTTCAGACGCCAAGAGAAGATCAGACACCTGAGAGTGCTGACAGTAATCCTTCTAACAAGGCTTCTTCAACCACTTCTGTAAGGAATAAACCTGTAGCATCTAAGGTTGAAGACTATAAAGCCAAGATGCCTTATCCTCAGAAACTCCGCCAAGCGGAGCAGGATAAGCAATTTGCCCGCT
>NC_029775.3:102108847-102109169 GCF_000817695.3 Arachis duranensis
ATGCTAAGTTCATGAAAGAAATCTTAAGTCATAAGAAGGATTGGAGAGAAACTGAAAAAGTGTTTCTCACTGATGAATGCAGTGCAGTCATTCTAAAAAGCTTACCAGAAAAGCTTCAAGATCCAGGAAGCTTTATGATACCATGCACATTAGAAGGTGCTTGCACTAAGACAGCCCTGTGTGACCTTGGAGCAAGTATCAATCTAATACCTGCATCCACTATCAGAAAGCTTGGGTTGAGTGGAGAAGTCAAACCAACCCGGATATGCCTCCAACTTGCTGATGGCTCCATTAAATATCCATCAGGCATAATAGAGGATAT
>NC_029775.3:102109396-102109783 GCF_000817695.3 Arachis duranensis
ACATCCAGACACACCAAATGACTGCATGGGCGCTGACATTATTGACTCTCTGGTAGAAGAGATCAATATGACTGAAAGCTTAGAATCAGAGCTTGAGGACATCTTCAAGGATGCTCAACCTAATCAAGAAGAATCAGTGGAAACAAAGGAATTTTCGAAAATTCCTCAGGAGGAGGATAAGCCTCCCAAACCTGAACTCAAACCACTACCACTATCCCTGAAGTATGCATTTCTGGGAGAGGGTGACACTTTTCCAGTGATTATAAGCTCTGCTTTAAATCCACAGGAAGAGGAAGCACTGATTCAAGTGCTAAGGACACACAAGACAGCTCTTGGGTGGTCCATAAGTGATCTTAAGGGCATTAGCCCAGCTAGATGCATGCACAA
>NC_029775.3:102109909-102110259 GCF_000817695.3 Arachis duranensis
AACTAAATTACTAGAGGCTGGGATTATTTATCCTATTTCTGATAGCCCCTGGGTGAGCCCTGTCCAAGTTGTCCCCAAAAAGGGAGGCATGACAGTGGTTCATAATGAAAAAATGAAATGGTTCCTACAAGAACAGTCACAGGGTGGCGTATGTGTATTGACTATAGAAGGCTCAATACAGCCACCAGAAAGGATCATTTTCCTTTACCATTCATAGACCAAATGCTAGAAAGACTAGCTGGCCATGATTATTACTGCTTTTTGGATGGCTATTCAGGCTACAACCAAATTGCAGTAGATCCTCAAGACCAAGAGAAAACAGCATTCACTTGCCCTTCTGGCGTGTTTGC
>NC_029775.3:102113116-102115242 GCF_000817695.3 Arachis duranensis
AAAAAGACTGCTCCAGCTAAATGAGCTAGCGGAGTTCAGACTCAATGCCTTTGAAAATGCAAAAATTTATAAGGAAAAGGCAAAGAAATGGCATGACAAGAAGTTGTCAACCAGAGTCTTTGAGCCAGGACAAAAAGTTCTGCTCTTCAACTCCAGGCTCCGATTGTTTCTAGGAAAACTCAAATCCCAGTGGAGGGGTCCGTATGTGATTACAGGAGTGTCACCATATGGATATGTTGAGCTTCAGGATATAATCCCGGTGGAAGGGACCATATGTGATTACAAGAGTGTAACCATATGGATATGTAGAACTTTAATGGATAGAGAGCCAAGCATTATCTTGAAGACAATGTTAAGCAAGAATGCTCAAAACTGATACTAGATTAAAGCTCATAAAGGTCCAGCTAAAGACAGTAAAGAAGCGCTTGCTGGGAGGCAACCTAGTCATTAGCAGGTTATATGTTTTGTTTCTACAAGGGCAATTATCAAAAATGAAGGAATTCACAGAGTTACAGAAGGATTCAGCTCAAAAAGCAGAGAAAATGAGCTTACCGGCAAAAAAACGCCAGTAAGGGGCATTTTGGGCGTTAAACGCCAGAATGGGTATCATTCTGGGCGTTTAACGCCAGGAATGGTACCATTTTGGGCGTTAAACGCTAGAATGGGCACCATTCTGGGCGTTTAACGCCAGGTGTGCAGCATCCTGGGCGTTTAGAAAAACGCCCAGTGATAAAGGAATTCTGGCGTTTAACGCCAGCCAGGGCACCTGGCTGGGCGTTAAACGCCCAAAAGGGGCATCAAATGGGCGTTAAACGCCAGAATGGGTGCCATTCTAGGCGTTTAACGCCAGAAAGGTGGGGGGACCACAATTTTGTTTTCAAACCAAATTTTTTCAAACTTTCCTTTTCTTATCCATATTTTTCTACAAAAACACATTTCAATCTCTCATCATTCACTTTCAAATTTTCAAAAAAATCTAAAATCATTCTTCAAATCTCTCAAATCAATCCCAAATTTTGTTCAAAAACTCACCCCTCTCTCAAATTCTCTCCAAATCTTCTCAAATCTTCTTTCAATTTTTCTTTTTTTTCGAAATCTCTCCTCCCCACCTTATAAATACACGTTTTTCCCCATCATTCCTACACACCATTCGAATTTGCTCTTCTCTTCTCTCTCTCTTCTTTCCTTTCTTTTGCTTGAGGACAAGCAAACCTCTAAGTTTGGTGTGCTTTTTCGTGATCACTAAGCCAAGATTCATCAAGATCATGGCTCCTAAGGGAAAACAAACCAATTTAAGAGGAAAGAAAGAGAATAATCCAAAGAATCTTTGGAATCAAGAGAAGTTCTTAACCAAAGAACATGAAGACCATTATCACAAAATAATGGGTCTGAGGTCAGTGATCCCGGAAGTTAAATTTGATCTGAAAGAAGATGAATATCCGGGGATCCAAGAGCAAATTCAAAACAGAGGATGGGAAGATCTAACCAATCCTGAGATAAAGGTTGGAAGGAATATGGTTCAGGAATTCTACTCAAATCTGTGGTTAACAGATAAGCAGAGAATGACTGGAACTGCTTACCATACCTACAGAACCATGGTCAGAGGGAAAGTTATGTACTTCCATCTGGACAAAATAAGAGAAATTTTCAAACTGCCTCAACTGCAAGATGATCCTGAATCCTTTAATAGGAGGATGGTGAGAGCAGATAAAGGGTTGGATCAAGTTCTAGAGGACATATGCCTCCCTGGAACTAAATGGATAACCAATTCAAAGGGTGTCCCAAACCAACTCAAGAGGGGAGACCTCAAACCAATTGCAAGAGGTTGGCTAGACTTTATTGGGCATTCCATATTGCCCACTAGCAACCGTTTGAAATCACTGTTAAAAGAGCAGTGATGATTCATTGCATCATGCTTGGAAAAGAAGTGGAGGTTCATCACGTGATTGCTTGTGAGATCTATACAATTGCAAATAAGAATTCCACTGAAGCCAAATTGGCTTACCCAAGCTTGATCTCCTTGCTCTGTAAAGAGGCTGGGGTGAAGATGGGAGTAGATGAGTTCATACCCATTGAACACCCAATCACCAAGAAGTCAATGGAAGGACAAATACAAGACAACTCTA
>NC_029775.3:102117994-102120227 GCF_000817695.3 Arachis duranensis
TTAGAACTTCCCATCCTCTGTTTCGAATTTGCTCTTGGATCCCCGGATATTCATCTTCTTTCAGATCAAATTTAACTTCCGGGATCACTGACCTCAGACCCATTATCTTGTGATAATGGTCTTCATGTTCTTTGGTTAAGAACTTCTCTTGATTCCAAAGATTCTTTGGATTATTCTCTTTCTTTCCTCTTAAATTGGTTTGTTTTCCCTTAGGAGCCATGATCTTGATGAATCTTGGCTTAGTGATCACGGAAAAGCACACCAAACTTAGAGGTTTGCTTGTCCTCAAGCAAAAGAAAGGAAAAAAGAGAGAGAGGAGAAGAGCAAATTCGAATGGTGTGGGGGAATGAGGAGGCCAAACGTGTTTTTATAGGGGGGAAAGAAGAGATTTCGAAAAATTGAAAGGGTATTTGAGAAGATATGGAGAGAATTTGAGAGAAGGGTGAGTTTTCGAACAAGATTTGGGATTGATTTGAGAGATTTGAAGAATGATTTTTGAAGATTTGAAAGTGAATGATGAAAGGTTGAGATGTATTTATGTAGAAAAGTATGGGTAAGAAAAGAAAAGTTTGAAAAAAATTTGATTTGAAAACAAAATATTGGTCCCCCCACCTTTCTGGCGTTAAACGCCCAGAATGGCACCCATTCTGGCGTTTAACGCCCATTTGTTGCCCATTGTGGGCGTTTAACGCCCAGCCAGGTGCCCTGGCTGGCGTTAAACGTCAGAATTCCCTTTATCACTGGGCATTTTGCTAAACGCCCAGGATACTGCACACCTGGCGTTAAACGCCCAGAATGGTGCCCATTCTGGCGTTTAACGCCCAAAATGGCACCTTTACTAGCGTTAAAGGCCCAGAATGGTGCCCATTCTGGCGTTTAACGCCCAAAATGCCCCTTACTGGCATTTTTTTGCCAGTAAGCTCTTTTTCTCTGCTTTTTGCGCTGAATCCTTCTGTAACTCTGTGAATTCCTTCATTTTTGATACTTGCCTTGGTAAAATCAAAACATATAACCTGCTAATGACTGGGTTGCCTCCCAGCAAGCGCTTCTTTACTGTCTTTAGCTGGACCTTTTACTGAGAATCACTCAAGTCTCAGTTTTGAGCATTCTTGCTCAAAATTGTTTTCAAGATAATGCTTGATCCTCTGTCCATTAACAATGAACTTTTTGTCAGAATCAATATCCTGAAGCTCAACATATCCATATGGTGACACTCCTGTAATCACATACGGACCCCTCCACCGGGATTTAAGTTTTCCTGGAAACAGTCTGAGCCTAGAGTTGAAGAGCAGAACTTTTTGTCCTGTCTCAAAGACACTGGATGACTGATGAGCGGATAATTTGTACGCTTTTTGGCATTGTTTTTAGTGTGTTTTTAGTATGATTTAGATAGTTTTTAGTACATTTTTGTTAGTTTTTAGCTTAAATTCACTTTTCTGGACTTTACTATGAGTTTGTGTGTTTTTCTGTGATTTCAGGTATTTTCTGGCTGAAATTGAGGGTCCTGAGCAAAAATCTGATTCAGAGACTGAAAAGGACTGCGGATGCTGTTGGATTCTGACCTCCCTGCACTCGAAGTGGATTTTCTTGAGCTACAGAAGCCCAATTGGCGCGCTCTCAACGGCACTGGAAAGTAGACATCCTGGGCTTTCCGGCAATATATGATAGTCCATACTTTACCCAAGATTTGATGGCCCAAACCGGCGTTCAAAGTCACCCTCAGGAATTCCAGCGTTAAACGCTGGAACTGGCATAAAACTTGGAGTTAAACGCCCAAACTGGCATTACACCCCATGGTTGGGGGTGAGGAGCTCTGCTGTGTCTTGATGGATTAATGCAATTACTACTGTTTCTCATTTAATCATGCTTGCTTCCATTCTATGATAATACTTGTTCTTAACCCGGATGAATGTGATGACCCGTGACAATCATCATCATTCTCAACTATGAACGCGTGCCTGACAACCACTTCCGTTCTACCTTAGATTAAGTAGTTATCTCTTGGATTCTTTAATCGGAATCTTCGTGGTATAAGCTAGAACTGATGGCGGCATTCAAGAGAATCCGGAAGGTCTAAACCTTGTCTGTGGTATTCTGAGTAGGATTCAATGATTGAATGACTGTGACAAGCTTCAAACTCCTGAAGGCGGGGCGTTAGTGACAGACGCAAAAGAATCACTGGATTCTATTCCGGCCTGATCGAGAACCGACAGATGATTAGCCATGTTGTGAC
>NC_029775.3:102120254-102121334 GCF_000817695.3 Arachis duranensis
GAACATTTTCACTGAGAGGATGGGAGGTAGCCATTGACAACGGTGAAACCCTACATACAGCTTGCCATGGAAGGAGCCTTGCGTGCTTGAAGAAGGAGACAGTAGGAAAGCAGAGATTCAGAAGACAGAGCATCTCCAAAACCTCAACCTATTCCCCATTACTGCAAAAGAAGTAACCATTTCATGTCCTTTTGCTTTTCACAATCAATCCTGATAATTTTTGATATCCTGACTAAGATTTACAAGATAACCATAGCTTGCTTCAAGCCGACAATCTCCGTGGGATCGACCCTTGCTCACGCAAGGTATTACTTGGACGACCCAGTGCACTTGCTGGTTAGTTGTGTGAGGTTGCAAAAGTGTGATTGCAATTTCGTGCACCAAGTTTTTGGCGCCGTTGCCGGGGATTGTTGAGTTTGGACAACTGACGGCTTATCTTGTTGCTTAGATTAGGACTGTTTTATTTTTGTTGGTTTAGAGTCTTTTAGTTGAGTCTAGTTTCATATTTTAAGTTTGGTGTCAATTGCATGCTTTTGCTTTTCTTTTAATTTTCGATTTTTGCATGTTCTTAGTCCCTTTTTGATTCATAAAAATTCTAAGTTTGGTGTCCTCTTTGTGTTTCTCCTTAAAAATTTTCGAAAATTTTGTGTTTGATTTTCTAAAAGTTTTAAGTTTGCATTTTCGAAAAATTAGTGTTTGATTTTCTAAAAATTTTAAGTTTGGTGTCTTTTTGTGTTTTTCTCTTTCCTCTTTTCAAAAATCAAATCCTTTTCATAAAAATTTTTCAATCATATCTTTTTAATTGCTATTTTCAAAATCTTTTTTAATTAACTAATTGATTCAGTTCTCAATTTGCTTTGATCTTATTTTCTTTTTCATTTTCGAATTTTTATTTAAATTTTATTTTATTTTATTTTATTTTTTTTCGTTAATTCAAAAAAAAAAACAAAATATTTTATCCATTATGGACCTAAGTGGAATTGATCAGTCCAAAAGGACTCTGGGGTCATATGCTAACCCCATTACAGCTGCATATGGGAGTAGCATCTGTACACCTCCCATCAAAGCAAGCAGCTTTGA
>NC_029775.3:102123864-102127608 GCF_000817695.3 Arachis duranensis
GTGCTGGAAATGGAGGAGCACAAGAGTGCAACTCTCATTCTAGGAAGACCTTTCCTAGCAACTGGACGAACTCTCATTGATGTACAAAAAGGGGAAGTAACCTTAAGAGTCAATGAGGATGAGTTCAAGTTGAATGCTGTAAAAGCTATGCAGCATCCAGACACACCAAATGACTGCATGGGCACTGACATTATTGACTCTCTGGTGGAAGAGATCAATATGACTGAAGGCCTAGAATCAGAGCTTGAGGACATCTTCAAAGATGCTCAACCTGATCAAGAAGAACCAGAGGAAGTAAAGGAATTTTCGAAAATTCCTCAGGAGGAGGACAAGCCTCCCAAACCTGAACTCAAACCACTACCACCATCCCTGAAATATGCATTTCTGGGAGGGGGTGAAACTTTTCCAGTAATTATAAGCTCTGCTTTAAATTCACAGGAAGAGGAAGCACTGATTCAAGTGCTAAGAACACACAAGACAGCTCTTGGGTGGTCTATAAGTGATCTTAAGGGCATTAGCCCAGCTAGATGCATGCACAAGATCCTATTGGAGGATAATGCCAAACCAGTGGTCCAACCACAAAGGAGGCTAAATCCAGCCATGAAGGAGGTGGTGCAGAAAGAGGTCACTAAATTACTAGAGGCTGGGATTATTTATCCTATTTCTGATAGCCCCTGGGTGAGCCCTGTCCAAGTTGTCCCAAAAAACGGAGGCATGACAATGGTTCATAATGAAAAAAATGAACTGGTTCCTACAAGAACAGTCATAGGGTGGCGTAGAAGGCTCAATACAGCCACCAGAAAGGATCATTTTCCTTTACCATTCATAGACCAAATGCTAGAAAGACTAGCTGGTCATGATTATTACTGCTTTTTGGATGGCTATTCAGGCTACAACCAAATTGCAATAGATCCTCAAGACCAAGAGAAAACAACATTCACTTGCCCTTCTGGCGTGTTTGCGTACAGGAGGATGCCTTTTGGTCTGTGTAATGCTCCTGCAACCTTTCAGAGATGCATGTTATCTATCTTCTCTGATATGGTGGAGAAATTCCTTGAAGTATTCATGGATGACTTCTCTGTTAATGGAGACTCATTTGACCCCTGTCTTGATCATCTGACCCTGGTCCTGAAAAGATGCCAAGAAATAAACCTAGTCCTAAACTGGGAGAAATGCCACTTCATGATAACTTAAGGCATTATTCTTGGGCATCGGATAGAGGTGGATCAAGTTAAGGTGGAAGTAATCAAATGCTTGCCTCCACCCACTAGTGTCAAGGCTATCAGAACTTCCTAGGACATGCAGGATTTTACAGGCGGTTCATAAAAGATTTTTCTGAAATCGCCAAACCCCTGTGTAATCTCTTGGCCACAGATGTTCCATTTTCCTTTGACCAAGAATGCATGCATGCTTTTGAAACTCTGAAAGCCAAGCTTGTCACTGCTCCTATCATCTCTGCACCCAACTAGGACTTGCCATTTGAGCTAATGTGTGATGCAAGTGATCATTCAATTGGTGCAGTCCTAAGATAGAGACATGACAAGCTTCTACATGTCATTTATTATGCTAGTTGCACATTAAATGATGCACAGAGAAACTACACTACTACAGAAAAGGAGCTACTTGCAGTGGTTTATGACATTGACAAGTTCAGATACTACCTAGTAGGATCTAAGGTCATTATTTATACTAACCATGCTGCTCTAAAGTATATACTCACTAAGCAGCATTCTAAACCTATACTTATAAGATAGGTATTACTCCTGTAAGAGTTTGATATAGAAATTAGAGACAGAAAATGGATAAAAAATCAGGTGGCTGATCACTTGTCTCGGATTGAGCCAGTAGCAGGAACTTCTTCTCCCTCCACTGACATATCTAAATCTTTTCTAGAAGAACAACTCTATGCCATCTGGACAGCACCTTGGTTTGCAAACCTTAGAAACTACAAAGTTATACGGTTCATTCCCAAGGAGTTTACCAGGCAGGAAGCCCGGAAACTCATGCATGATGCAAAATACTACCTATGGGATAAACCATATCTCTTTAAGAGATGCTCAGATGGAATAATCCGACACTGTGTGTTTGAAGAAGAGGCACAGAGAATTCTATGGCATTGCCATGGATCTGACTACAGAGGACAGTTTGGAGGTGAGCGAACAGCCACTAAGGTACTCCAAAGTGGCTTTTACTGGCCTACTCTCTCTAAGGATTCTAGAGAGTTTGTCCGTAACTGTGATAGTTGCCAGAGGGCTGGCAACCTTCCTCATGGTCACAGCATGCCTCAACAAAGAATATTAGAGATTGAGTTGTTTGACGTGTGGGGTATAGATTTCATGAGACCATTCCCGCCTTCGTACTCAAACACCTACATCCTTGTGGCAGTAGATTACGTGTCTAAATGGGTTGAAGCAATAGCAACACCCACCAATGACACCAAAGTAGTAATGAAGTTCCTCCAAAAGAACATTTTCAGCCCTACTTGAAGGAAATGTTGAGCAAGAATGCTCAAGACTGAGACTGGATTAAAGCTCAGTAAAGTCCAGCTAAAGACAGTAAATAAGCGCTTGCTGGGAGGCAACCCAGTCATTAGGAGGTTGTATGAATTGTTCTTACAGAGGCAAGTATCAAAAATGAAGGAATTCACAGAGTTACAGAAGGATTCAGCTCAAAAAGCAGAGAAAAAGAGCTTACTGGCAAAAAAAACGCCAGTAAGGGGCATTTTGGGCGTTAAACGCCAGAATGGGTATCATTCTGGGCGTTTAACGCCACCATTCTGGCGTTTAACGCCAGGTGTGCAGCATCCTGGACGTTCAGAAAAACGCCCAGTGATAAAGGATTTCTAGCGTTTAACGCCAGCCAGGGCACCTGGCTGGGCGTTAAACGCCCAAAAGGGGCAATCAATGGGCGTTAAACGCCAGAATGGGTGCCATTCTGGGCGTTTAACGCCAGAAAGGTGGGGGGACCACAATTTTGTTTTCAAATCAAATTTTTTCAAACTTTCCTTTTCTTACCCATATTTTTCTACAAAAACACATTTCAATCTTTCATCATTCACTTTCAAATTTTCAAATATCTAAAATCACTCCTCAAATCTCTCAAATCATTCCCAAATTTTGTTCAAAAAATCACCCTTTTCTCAATTTCTTTCCATATCTTCTCAAATCTCCTTTCAAATCTCTCTTTTTTCGAAAACTCCCCTCCCCACCTTATAAATTCATGTTTGGCTCCCCCTTTCCACCACACCATTCGAATTTCCTCTTCCTCTCTCTCTCTTCTTTCTTTTCTTTTGCTTGAGGACATGCAAACCTCTAAGTTTGGTGTGCTTTTCTGTGATCACTAAGCCAAGATTCATCAAGATCATGGCTCCTAAGGAAAAACAAACCAATTTAAGAGGAAAGAAAGAGACTAATCCAAAGAATCTTTGGAATCAAGAGAAGTTCTTAACCAAAGAACATGAAGACCATTATCACAAAATAATGGGTCTGAGGTCAGTGATCCCGGAAGTTAAATTTGATCTGAAAGAAGATGAATATCCGGGGATCCAAGAGCAAATTCGAAACAGAGGATGGGAAGTTCTAACCAATCCTGAAATAAAGGTTGGAAGGAACATGGTTCAGGAATTCTACTCAAATCTGTGGCTAACAGATAAGCAGAGAATGACTGGAACTGCTTACCATACCTACAGAACCATGGTCAGAGGGAAAGTTATCTACTTCCATCTGGACAAAATAAGAGAAATCT
>NC_029775.3:102127783-102129661 GCF_000817695.3 Arachis duranensis
TGGGGTGAAGATGGGAGTAGATGAGTTCATACCCATTGAACACCCAATCACCAAGAAGTCAATGGAAGGACAAATGCAAGACAACTCTATCAAGAGGAGGGCGCAGGAATTCCTCCCTGAATTCCCAAGAATTGACTACTGGACCAGCCTAGAAGCATCTATCACCAAGTTGCAAGAGACTATGGAGCAACTGAAAGAAGAACAGCAGAATCAGAACTGCATGGTCTGCAAATTGCTAAAGGAAAAAGAGAAGCAAGGGCGTGAACTCCAAGAGTTGAAACGCCAAAAGCTCTCCTCTCAAGTTGAGGGAGCATCCACTTCTCAAAATCAAGGTTGTTGAGTCCTAACTCTGTGAAAACCTCTATCATTAGGAGCCTATGTTTTTGCGTTTTTCTTCTCTTTTGTTTTGTTTTCTATTTTTATTTTTTAGTCTCATTTTATATCTATCCTTGAGTCTTGCTCTTAATTCATAATTAATAGTATTGAAATTTTATGCCTTAAAGCTATGAATGTCCTATGAATCCATCACCTCTCTTAAATGAGAAATGCTTTAATCACAAAAGAACAAGAAGTACAGGATTTCAAAATTTATCATTGAAACTAGTTGAATTAGTTTGATGTGGTGACAATACTTTTTGCTTTCTGAATGAATGCTTGAACAGTGTATATGTCTCTTGAATTTGTTGTTTTGAGAATGTTAAAAATTGTTGGCTCTTGAAAGAATGAGGAAAAAAGAGAACTGTTATTGAGGATCTAAAAATCATTAGATTGATTCTTGAAGCAAGAAAAAGCAGTGGATACAAAAAAAAATTCGAAAAAAAAAGAGAAAAGAAAAAGAAAAAGAAAGAAATAAAGTTGTGATCCAAGGCAACAAGAGTGTGCTTAAGAACCCTGGACACCTCTAATTGGGGACTTTAGCAAAGCTGAGTCAAAATCCGAAAAGGTTCACCCAATTATGTGTCTGTGGCATGTATGTATCCGGTGGTAATACTAGAAGACAGAGTGCTTTGGGCCACAGCCAAGACTCATACACTAGCTATGCTCAAGAATCATTATACTCAACTAAGAGAATCAATAACACTATCTGAGTTCTGAGTTCTTATAGATGCCAATCATTCTGAACTTCAAGGGATAGAGTGAGATGCCAAAACTGTTCGGAGGCAAAAAGCTACTAGTCCCGCTCATCTAATTGGAGCTATGTTTCCTTGATATTTTGGAGTCTATAGTATATTCTCTTCTTTTTATCCTATTTTGATTTTCAGTTGCTTGGGGACAAGCAACAATTTAAGTTTGGTGTTGTGATGAGCGGATAATTTGTACGCTTTTTGGCATTGTTTTTAGTGTGTTTTTAGTATGATTTAGATAGTTTTTAGTACATTTTTGTTAGTTTTTAGCTTAAATTCACTTTTCTGGACTTTACTATGAGTTTGTGTGTTTTTCTATGATTTCAGGTATTTTTTGGCTGAAATTGAGGGTCCTGAGCAAAAATCTGATTCAGAGACTGAAAAGGACAGCGGATGCTGTTGGATTCTGACCTCCCTGCACTCGAAGTGGATTTTCTTGAGCTACAGAAGCCCAATTGGCGCGCTCTCAACGGCACTGGAAAGTAGACATCCTGGGCTTTCCAGCAATATATGATAGTCCATACTTTGCCCAAGATTTGATGGTCCAAACCGGCGTTCAAAGTCACCCTCAGGAATTCCAGCGTTAAACGCTGGAACTGGCATAAAACTTGGAGTTAAACGCCCAAACTGGCATGAAAGCTGGCGTTTAACTCCAGAAAAAGTCTCTACACATGAAAGCTTCAATGCTCAGCCCAAGCACACACTAAGTGGACCCAGAAGTGGATTTTTACGTCATTTACTCATTTCTGTATAC
>NC_029775.3:102129883-102131040 GCF_000817695.3 Arachis duranensis
TTAGCCATGCTGTGACAGAGCATAGGAACATTTTCACTGAGAGGATGGGAGGTAGCCATTGACAACGGTGAAACCCTACATACAGCTTGCCATGGAAGGAGCCTTGCGTGCTTGAAGAAGGAGACAGTAGAATAGCAGAGATTCAGAAGACAGAGCATCTCCAAAACCTCAACCTATTCCCCATTACTGCAAAACAAGTAACCATTTCATGTCCTTTTGCTTTTCACAATCAATCCTGATAATTTTTGATATCCTGACTAAGATTTACAAGATAACCATAGCTTGCTTCAAGCCGACAATCTCCGTGGGATCGACCCTTGCTCACGCAAGGTATTACTTGGATGACCCAGTGCACTTGCTGGTTAGTTGTGCGAGGTTGCAAAAGTGTGATTGCAATTTCATGCACCAATGACAACTTCTTGTCATGCCACTTCTTTGCCTTTTCCTTATAGATTTTTGCATTTTCAAAGGCATTGAGTCTGAACTCCTCTAGCTCATTTAGCTGGAGCAGTCTTTTTTCACCAGCTAACTGTGCATCCATGTTTAGGAATCTGGTTGCCCAGTAGGCTTTATGTTCCAGTTCAACGGGCAAATGACAGGCCTTGCCATACACAAGTTGGTATGGTGAGGTTCCTATTGGGGTCTTGAATGCTGTTCTGTATGCCCACAGAGCATCATCCAGGCTCCTTGCCCAATCCTTTCTTCGGGCCATCACAGTCCGTTCTAGGATTCTTTTTAGCTCTCTGTTAGAGACTTCAGCTTGCCCATTTGTCTGTGGATGATACGGAGTTGCCACTTTGTGACTAATTCCATATCTAACCATAGCAGAGTATAGCTGTCTATTGCAGAAATGAGTGCCCCCGTCACTGATTAGTACTCTGGGAACACCAAATCTGCTGAAGATGTGTTTCTGGAATAATTTCAGCACGGTCTTGGTATCATTAGTGGGTGTAACAATTGCTTCTACCCACTTAGATACATAGTCCACTGCCACCAGAATGTAAGTGTTTGAGTATGATGGTGGGAACGGACCCATGAAGTCAATCCCCCATACATCAAACAACTCAATCTCTAAGATCCCTTGTTGAGGCATGGCGTATCCATGAGGTAAGTTACCAGCTCTTTGGCAGCTGTCACAGTTACGCACAAACTCTCGG
>NC_029775.3:102134023-102135161 GCF_000817695.3 Arachis duranensis
TCCCCTTTTGCGTCTGAACGCCAGGATTGGGTGGAAAATGGGCGTTTAACGCCAACTTTTCCCCCTTTTCTGGCGTTTGAACGCCAGAACTGGGCAAGGAATGGGTGTTTAATGCCAGCTTTCCTTCCCTCTCTGGCGTTTGAACGCCAAAAGTATTCCTCTCTGGGCTCTTACTGTCCTCAGAGGGATTTTGGGCAGTGGCTTGGTTATCCTCTGTCAATTGTTCCTTATTTGACTTTTTGCTCTTTTGAGTGGTGTTGTTCAGTGTCTTCCCACTCCTCAGTTGAACTGCTTGACATTCTTCTGTTATCTGTTTAGATATCTGCTGTTTTGCTTGATTCAACTGCAGTTCTATGTTCTTGTTTGCAACTTTAGTTTCATGGAGCATTTCTTTGAATTCTGCTAACTGTTCCGTCATCAGGAGCAATTGTTGATTAAGCTCAATCATCTGTTCTTGAGGATTAGGATCAGTGACTACTGTCATGACTTCCTCTTTTGGAGAGAACTCATTGCTAGAGTACAAGTATTGGTTTCTAGCAACAGTGTCTATAAGCTCTTGAGCCTCTTCAATTGTCTTCCTCATATGTATAGATCCACCAGCTGAGTGGTCTAAAGACATCTGAGCTTTTTCTGTAAGCCCATAGTAGAAGATGTCTAACTGTACCCACTCTGAAAACATTTTAGAGGGGCATTTTCTTAGCATACCTCTATACCTCTCCCAGGCATTGTAAAGGGATTCATTATCCTCTTGTTTAAAGCCTTGGATGTCCAGCCTTAGCTGTGTCATCCTCTTTGGAGGGTAAAATGTCCAACCTTAGCTGTGTCATCCTTTTTGGAGGATAAAATTGATTCAGGAATTTGACTTATAACTGTCTCCATGTTTTTATGCTTGCTGTGGGTTGGTTATTCAACCACCTCTTAGCTTGATCTCTTACAGCAAATGGAAATAGTAATAGTCTGTAGACATCCTGATCCACCTCTTTATCATGTACTGTGTCAGCAATTTGTAAGAACTGTGCCAGAAACTCAGTAGGCTCTTCCTGTGGAAGACCGGAACACTGGCAATTTTGCTGCACTATGATAATGAGTTAAGGATTTAGCTCAAAGCTGCTTGCTTTGATGGGAGGTGTACAGATGC
>NC_029775.3:102135274-102139209 GCF_000817695.3 Arachis duranensis
GTCCATAATGGATAAAGGGAAATGATATGGATTGCAAATAGATAAATTTTGTTTTTTTTTTTTTGAATTAACCAAAAAAAATAAAATAAAACAAAAGGAAATCAAAATAAAAATTCAAAAAGCAAAAAGAAAATAAGATCAAAGCAAAATGAGAACTGAATCAATTAGTTAATTAAAAAGATTTTGAAAATGGCAATTAGAAAGATATGATTGAAAAATTTTTATGAAAAAGATTTGATTTTTGAAAAGAGGAAAGAGAAAAACAACAAAATGACACCAAACTTAAAATTTTTAGAAAATCAAACACTAATTTTCGAAAATTTTTAAGGGAAAAACACAAAGAGGACACCAAACTTAGAATTTTTATGAATCAAAAAGAGACTAAGGACATGCAAATTCGAAAAACTAAAAGAAAACAAAAGCATGCAATTGACACCAAACTTAAAATATGAACTAGACTCAACTAAAAGACTCTAAACCAACAAAAATAAACAGTCCTAATCTAAGCAACAAGATAAGCCGTCAGTTGTCCAAACTCGGACAATCCCCGGCAACGGCGCCAAAAACTTGGTGCACGAAATTGCAATCACACTTTGCAATCCGCACAACTAACCAGCAAGTGCACTGGGTCGTCCAAGTAATACCTTGCGTGAGCAAGGGTCGATCCCACGGAGATTGTCGGCTTGAAGCAAGCTATGGTTATCTTGTAACTCTTAGTCAGGATATCAGAAATTATCAGGATTGATTGTGAAAAACAAAAGAACATGAAATAAGTACTTGTTTTACAGTAATGGAGAATAGGTTGAGGTTTTGGAGATGCTCCATCTTCTGAATCTCTGCTTCCCTACTGTCTTCTTCTTCAAGCACACAAGGCTCCTTCCATGGCAAGCTGTATGCAAGGGTTTCACCGTTGTCAGTGGCTACCTCCCATCCTCTCAGTGGAAATGTTCAACGCACCCTGTCACGGCACGGCTATCCATCTGTCGGTTCTCAATCAGGCCGAAATAGAATCCAGTGATTCTTTTGCGTCTATCACTAACGCCCAGCCTCAGGAGTTTGAAGCTCGTCACAGTCATTCAATCATTGAATCCTACTCAGAATACCACAGACAAGGTTTAGACCTTCCGGATTCTCTTGAATGCCGCCATCAGTTCTAGCTTATACCACGAAGATTCCGGTTAAAGAATCCAAGAGATATCTACTTAATCTAAGGTAGAACGGAGGTGGTTGTCAGGCACACGTTCATAGTTGAGAATGATGATGAGTGTCACGGATCATCACATTCATCCGGTTTAAGAACAAGTAATATCTTAGAATGGAAGCAAGCATGATTGAATGAAAAACAGTAGTAATTGCATTAATCCATCAAGACACAGCAGAGCTCCTCACCCCCAACCATGGGGTTTAGAGACTCATGCCGTGGAAGATACACAAAGAAACGTGTAAAGTGTCATGAGGTACAGAAACAATGTCAAAAGATCCTATTAATAGTAAGCTAGTAACCTAGGGTATACAGAAATGAGTAAATGACGTAAAAATCCACTTATGGGTCCACTTGGTGCGTGCTTGGGCTGAGCATTAAAGCTTTCATGTGTAGAGACCTTTTTTGGAGTTAAACGCCAGCTTTCATGACAGTTTGGGCGTTTAACTCCAATTTCCATGCCAGTTCCAGCGTTAAACGCTGGAAATTCTGAGGCTGATTTGCAACGCCGGTTTGGGCCATCAAATCTTGGGCAAAATATGGACTATTATACATTTCTGGAAAGCCCAGGATGTCTACTTTCCAACGCCGTTGAAAGCGCGCCAATTGGGCTTCTGTAGCTCCAGAAAATCTACTTCGAGTGCAGGGAGGTCAGAATCCAACAGCATCTGCAGTCCTTTTTAGCCTCTGAATTAGATTTTTGCTCAGGACCCTCAATTTCAGCCAGAAAATACCTGAAATCACAGAAAAACACACAAACTCATAGTAAAGTCCAGAAAAGTGAATTTTAACTAAAAACTAATAAAAATATACTAAAAACTAACTAGATCATACTAAAAACATACTAAAAACAATGCCAAAAATATTGTTCTTCTATTCAATTCCGCTTGTTCTTGTTCTAAGATATCACTTGTTCTTCAACTTGATGAATGTGATGATCTGTGACACTCATCATCATTCTCACCTATGAATGTGTGACTGACAACCACCTCCGTTCTACCTTCGATTGGGGGAATATCTCTTGGATTCCTGATACACGATGCATGGTTGATCGCCTGACAACCGAGTGCTCGCCTGACAAACGAGCCAGCCATTCCGTGAGATCAGAGTCTTCGTGGTATAGGCTAGAACTGATGGCGGCATTCAAGAGAATCCGGAAGGTCTAAACCTTGTCTGTGGTATTCTGAGTAGGATTAGGCAGTAGGAAAGCAGAGAGACGGAAGGGACAAGCATCTTCATACACTTATCTGAAATTCCTACCAATGAATTACATAAGTATCTCTATCTTTACCTTTATGTTTATTTCGTATATCACCCATATCCATTTGAGTTTGCCTGACTAAGATTTACAAGGTGACCATAGCTTGCTTCATACCAATAATCTCTGTGGGATCGACCCTTACTCGCGTAAGGTTTATTACTTGGACGACCCAGTACACTTGCTGGTTAGTTGTGCGAAGTTGTGTTTATGCCATGGTATTGAACACCAAGTTTTTGGATTCATTACCGGGGATTATTTGAGTTGTGAAAAGTATTGATCACAATTTCGTGCACCAAGTTCTAATATGGAGCAACTAAGGATGGAGCACCAAGAGTACTCCATTATTCTCCATGAAATTAGAGAGGATCAAATAGCCATGAAGGAAGAGCAACAAAGGCAAGGAAGAGACATAGAAGAGCTCAAGAGCACCATAAGATCTTCAAGAGGAGGAACAAGCTGCCATTACTAAGGTGGACCCGTTCTTTAATCTCCTTGTCTAGTTATTTTTCTGTTTTTGGTTTTATGCTTGATGTTCTATCCATGTTTGTGTCTCTACTACATGATCATTAGTGTCTAGTGTCTATGTCTTAAAGCTATAAATAATTCCATAAATCCTTCACCTCTCTTAAATGAAAAATGTTCTAAATATAAAAGAACAAGAAGTACATGAATTTCGAATTCATCCTTGAAATTAGTCTAATTATTTTGATGTGGTGACAATACTTTTTGTTTTCTGAATGAATGCTTGAACAGTGCATATTTTTTATAGTGAAGTTTATGAATGTTAAACTTGTTGGCTCCTGAAAGAATGATGAAAAAGAAAAATGTTACTGATAATCTGAAAAATCATAAAATTGATTCTTGAAGCAAGAAAAAGCAGTGAATAACAAAGCTTGCGAAAAAAAAGTAGCGAAAAAAAAGAAGAAGAAAGAAAAAGAAAAAGAAAAAGAAAAAGAAAAAGCAAGCAGAAAAAGCCAATAGCCCTTTAAACCAAAAGGCAATGTTAAAAAGCATCCAAGGCTTTGAGCATTAATGGATAGGAGGGCCTAAAGGAATAAAATCCTGGCCTAAGCGGCTGAATCAAGCTGTCCCTAACCATGTGCTTGTGGCATGTAGGTCCAAGTGAAAAGCATGAGACTGAGTGGTTAAAGTCGTGATCCAAAGCAAAAAGAGTGTGCTTAAGAGCTCTGGACACCTCTAACTGGGGACTTTAGCAAAGCTGAGTCACAATCTGAAAATGTTCACCCAGTCATGTGTCTGTGACATTTATGTATCCGGTGGTAATACTGGAAAACAAAGTGCTTAGGGCCACGGCCAAGACTCATAAAGTAGTTGTGTTCAAGAATCAACATACTAAACTAGGAGAATCAATAACACTATCTGAATTCTGAGTTCCTATGGATGCCAATCATTCTAAACTTCAAAGGAAAAAGTGAGATGCCAAAACTGTTCAGAAGCAAAAAGCTACAAGTC
>NC_029775.3:102140286-102182568 GCF_000817695.3 Arachis duranensis
TAGTTGGACCATTTTCACTGAGAGGACGGGAGGTAGCCATTGACGACAGTGAAACCCAACATACAGCTTGCCATGGAAAGGAGTCTGACTGATTGGATGAAAGCAGTAGGAAAGAAGAGATTCAGAAGGAATGAAGCATCTTCATAAGCTTATCTGAAATTCCCACCAATGAATTGCATAAGTATCTCTATCTTAGTTTATGTCTTATTTATCTTTTAATTATCAAAACACCATTACCAATTGAATCTGCCTGACTGAGATTTACAAGATGGCCATAGCTTGCTTCAAGCCAACAATCTCCGTGGGATCGACCCTTACTCACGTAAGGTTTATTACTTGGACGACCCAGTGCACTTGCTGGTTAGTTGTGCGGAGTTGTGACAAAGTGTGTGAACCATGTTTCGAGCACCAAGTCTTTGGCGCCATTAATGAAGATCATAATTCCGTGCACCAGAGAGTAATTAGGTTTAGCTTAGTATCATGTTGTAGGATATTTTCTAGAGAGAAAAGCTCCCCCTTTTCTCTAGAATTAGGGTTCTTAGTTTAATTTTCCATTTAATTTCAGATTTTAATTCTTGTTTTAATATAGTTTCATTTATGTTTTCATGCTCTCTTGTCTTTATTTTCTTAGTTTCTTTTGTTAATTTCTCATCTATGCCACTTTTTAGTTTTATGAACTCTTGTTGATCTTAATTTTCATTTAATGCACTTTGATGTTTCTTTGTTTATTGTCATTTAATTGAGTTGTTATTATTGTTATCTTGCATTTGGTAGCTTTAGATTTTATTTTTATTGCAATTTAATATGCTTTTATTTTCATAGACACCAAGTATTTGATAAAATGCTTGGGTTAGTTTTAGTGTAGTTTTCGACACTCTTGGCTTGGAATTGAGGACTTTGGTGACTTTGAGTCATTGATGTCCATTCTTGGTTGATATATTAGGGTAGTTAATTGATTTGGTTTTCACTAAGGCTATCTTTCATTAAGCTAATTAGTGAGTTGGCTAGGACTTGTGGATTGAGATCAATTTTGCCTATTTGACTTATCCTCGATGTTAGGGTTGACTAAGTAGGATTAACTCTTCATAATCATCATATGGTTGTGGTTAATGACTAGGATAGGTAACCTTAACTCTCACTCCTTGCCAAGAGGTTTATTAGCATTTGAATTTTCCCTTTCTTTTGCTTTATTGCCTTGAGTTAAATTGCCTTTGATATTTAGTTATTGCATGCTTCTTTAATTCCTTGCTATTTACATTACTTGCCTCTTGCAATCTCAACCCCATTTTCCCATAACCAATAATTAAGCACTTCATTGCAATTCCTAAGGAGAACGACCTAGGAGTTTAAATACTCTCGGTTATTTTGTGTTGATTGTGACACCTTTGAATTAAACTTTGATGTTGATCAATTGTCGGTTTGGACTATACTTGCAACGAAGAAATTCCATTTTGTGAAATTCCGAACCTAGTTTTGGCCCTCATCAAGTTTTTGGCGCCGTTGCTGGGGAGTTGCAATGGTGTTATATTGTTGGCTATTGTGCATGTGTGAATATTATGAATAGCTTATTTTTGGTTGATCAGTTGCTTGCTTTTGTTAGTTGTTAGGAGTTTGTTTTAGTTTCTCTTATTAACTTTTGTTTTTTATTTCATCTTTTCTCTATGAATTATCACCCTTTTGGTTTGGAGTTTGGCTGTTATGGATTGTGGGATCAATTGAGTGAGGAGTCATATGCTTCTAGGCAACCCTCTTGGTAACAACCTCCTCCATTTCCTTATAGCTACTATCCATCTCTTAATGCGCACCAATACAAACCAAACCCTCAACATTATGATCAACCTTACTCACAAGCCACATCACACTATCACCAAATACCTCCATATGAGCCTAACCTATACCCACCATACCATCAACCTTATGTGCCTCATGAACAACCTTATGAACTACACTTAAAACCACCATAATTCCAACACCAATACTCCACACCACCTCAACATTCTTACCAAATACCAACCACCTTCTACATATGAGGACCTTCTCCCACATGATGAACCTTCTTTTTTTTTCACAACTTTCAACGGAGGAAGCACTCCAATTCTTCCTTCAAGAGCAAGAAGAGTACCAAATGAGGCAAGAAAACATCATAGCAACCTTAGCCGAAGCCTTATCTCACCTAGCCTCACTACATTTTTCCAACAATTCAAGCACCTCCATGAATGAAAGTAAAGAATCAACTCCAATTGAAGCATGTAGAATGTAAGAGAGCTTGGAACTACAAGGGGAAGAAAAAGAGTTGAAGCATGGGTTGCAAGTGGAGGAGGTTGAGATCAAGGAATTAGAAGGTTGAAGAATTTAAAGAAGTTGAACAAGGAAACAAGCTTGAGAAAGCTTGTCAAGAGGTGGAGATTATACAAGAAGTACCATCCACTCCTTCATTTAAATGGGTAAAATCCTTAACCTTGAGCTTCATTATCTCACTTGAATATAGTTTGATTGAAAATGATAGTCAACTAAGGAATCTTTGTGGATTGGAAAGTAAGAGGGAGTTAGATAGTGGTTGGAAACAAGAACCTAGGTTCATTAAGGTTGAGTCTTTGAAGCTTGGTTTCAATGATGGGTGTGATGCCAAAGTGGATGAATCTAAAAGAATGCTTGGGTGCTTGGGTGAGAATTTTGAATGCTTGGCACCTGGATGGAATCACATGAGTCAACAAGAAGATCGGATGTACAAAATTTGGGATCCCGGAGGCTATTGGAAATGCCAACATTGGCAGAAATTCAAGGAAGAATTCAAACACAAGCCACCATAGCAAGGGCATCCCCAATTGTCCAACTTAAGGACATTAAACCAAAGTGCTAGGTGGGAGACATCCCACTATAGTAACATCTTTCTAACTCTTCCTCTCTTTTAGCATTTGTTTGTTGGATTTTTGCTTCTCTTGTTAGCTTAGTTTGATTAGATTTTTTGTATGGATCATGAGTTTGTGAAATTCTGGGTGTTTTGGGGTTGAAACCCTTAGTTGAGCTCAAGTTTGGTACCTTAGAATTTGAGAAATTTTTTTGGAGAAATAGAGCATTGTGCGTATGCACACTACTATGCGTACGCACACTTCCCCCAGTTTTTGTCATCTGTTCCTATGCACCCATTTGTGTATACGCACACTCGTTTGCACATCCTCTGCCGGGAGCGCTCGCACACACTTGTGCGTCGCATCCCAACCTTTTACCCTTTTTGTGCGCACGCACGCATTTGTGTGCACACACACATGATCCTTTTTCAAGTATAAAAAAATTGCCTTTTATGCGTACTATGCGTATGCATGAGCCTATGCGTACGCACACTTTCATACCACTTCCCTTCCCAGAGCATCCGCACACCTAAGTGTGTACTCACAATTTTTTTCAAACCTGCCCGCAATGCGTACGCGTCGCCTTCCATTTTCTCCCTGTCACGCGTACGCCTGCCAGACGCGTATGCGTCGATCCCCATTTTCGCAAGTCCCATGTGGACGCGTGATCCACGCGTACGCGTGACCCCTCCCATGTTTCATATAATCTTCTTTTCTCCTCTTCTTTCCATTTTTTCTCTTCTTTTTTCTTCCCCTCTCTTCTTCCCCCCTCCAACCATCATCCATCACTATCACTCACTATCCACCATCATCTCTCTTTAGTTAGTTAGTTAGTTAGTTAGTTAGTTTATTTTTCTGTTTTGGTGGTAAGTGTTGGATTATTGATTTGATTCACTTATTCTGTTGAGATTTTGCTGCTGGATTGTTGTTGCTATTTATTGGATATCTTTGTTGAGGTTATACTTTGTTGCTTGGTATTAAATTTTGAATGTTGGACATTTGTACATACCAAGTACTTATGACATTGCCTTCATGAATCTTGTTGGATTTCTAAATTGCATGTTGTAGCTAGCCACCATGTGATTTGATTTCATTATCTATCATTAGGCAATTTATTTTTTTTAGTTAATGCATTTTTTGTTAGGTGATGCTTGTTTATGATTGATTTTTATTTAAGTCACCTAGTTGATGTATTAAAATTAAAGAATTGTGAAATTGGATCGTAAGCTTACCTAGTGACATTTTTTGAGCTTTTTAAACTTTGTGGACCATGCTTGCTATGTGATTAATCTCATCTTATACCACTCTTTTCCTAAATTACATAGCAACCATATTTTCCACTTCATGTTAATTAGGTGTTGCAAACAAACGTTCCTCCATTATCTATTTCACAATTGCTTAATTGTTGCTTGATTGCTTTTATGCTCCTTGTGTACTTGTTTGTTTATCTTAACCTACAAGTTTTTTTTTTAAGTATCTCAAGCACACTAAAATGAGTGAAGTTCATTGCCTCTTTTGTGTAATTGTGACATAGCTTTCTATGCTAGTGTGTGTGTTCTGAACCACGCAACTTAGAATTCACACACTTGTTTCCTTCATGTTACAAACTTATTCACTCAATTTTAGTGATCATCACCTCATTCCAACACTATATGCTTCCTTACTTTTGCATTTACTTGTATTGCCATCTTGTCTTCTATTTTTTTTCATGGATGATTCACCATAAGCAAAAAGGAAAGTGAAAGAAAGAACACGCAGCAAGCCGGTTGATCCACCAGCTGAAGGTGGCAATCTGTATCATCGCTGTACCCGCTTGCTCACCTCTAAATGCACGGAGGACCGTGCAAACTTTTAAGTGTGGGGAAGTCGTCACCAATCAGCAATTTTGGGTGATAAATTCTAATCCCAAACACTTTCACATTCTTTTTGAATTCTTAGTTGCATTTTTTTTCTTGGTTTGTATATATTTTAGAGATCTATTTGCATTTTTCTTAGTTTGTTGCATTCCTTTGCATATATATAATAAGTTTAGTCAAAATGAAAATTTCCAAGATCATTCCTATATAGGGCATTGACATCCTAATTGATTTGAGTGAAAAATTTTCATTGAACTTGCATGATTTATACATTGTGGAACTTAGTTTTTGAGCAAAGAACACATAAGCTTGTGAGTTTTGAGTCTAATTGTGTGGTTACATTATATAACCACTATTTTCATTCTTGTGTGTGTTATTCTCTTTTTATGATTACAATCTTTGACTTGTTTGATTCTTTATATCTATTATTTGATGTATATATGCATTTATATGATTGAGGCCATCATTTCATTTATCTCACTTACCCAAATAGCCTACCCTTTTATCTTCCTTTGTTAACTAACTTTGAGCCTATTTTAATCTCCTTTTGTTCTTAATTTTAGTACATCACTACTCTTAAGTGAAAAATAATAAATCCTTCTTTTGGATCTTTGATTAGCTTAAGATTGTGAGAGTGTGTATCATCTAAGTGTGGAAAAGTTTAGAAACTTTGGTTGAGGTAAAACTTAAAAGTAGATTTTTGTACTTTTGTTGAAAATCTTTAGAATTGGGTACATATTCATGTATTCAATATTTAAACCATATGCATTAGTCCTTTGTATATATTTTATTGTGAAAAAAAGAGAAAAATAAAAGAAAAAAGTAAAAAAAGAAAAAAAAAGAGAAAAAGAACGCAATAAAAAGGGGACAAATGTTAACCCCAAAGTTTGAGAAATAAAAAAGCATATGTGACAAGAATGGAAAGAATGCATGAGTGTTTGAAAAAGTGAATAATGGGTAGCTAGGTATTGTATTAGAATTGTATAGGTTGTTATATGTGTTTGGTGAGAGCTTAGGCTAATCAAAGATGCAAATTTCAAGCTCACTTGACCATATGCATCCTTACCTTTACCCTAGTCCCATTACAACCCATGAAAAGTCCTCATGATATTTGTATGCATCCATTGAATATTTGTTGACTGTTAGATGAAAAATAAATTTTGAAAAGCAAGATTAAGAGGAGAATTGAGTGAATCAACCCTAAACATTTGAGCGATTAGAATATATACACATCTGGTGAGGGATTTGATTGCTCAATTCTATGTTTTCACCTATGATTATTTCTTATCTTGCAAGTTATAAATTCTTTTCAATAACTCTAATCAATTTATGGATTTAATTTGATTGCTATTGCCTTAGCCCTTATGTTTATATGTGTATTTTTGGAAATTGATTTATTTTGACCAAGTAATTGTATGCATTTAGATAGATTGCATGTAGATAGGTTGCATTTAGATACTGTGCATTGAATAAATGTTAATACCCCTTTCTTGTTTCTTTCTTGAGTTTAGCATGAGGACATGTTATTGTTTAAGTGTGGGGATGTGATAAATCCATATTTCATTATATTTATTTGCTTTAATTGGATGAATTTTATCAACTTTTCTCACATTTATTCAATGAAATAGCATGATTTTATAAATTCTTCCTAATTTGTGCTCAAAAGAAAAAACATACTTTTTAGACTCTAAAATTGATAAATTCTATTCACTTTAATTCCATTTGATGCCTTTGATGTGTTTGTTGAGTGATTTCAGGTTTATAAGGCAAGTATGTATTGAAGAAATGAAGATAAAGCATGTAAAGTGGAGAATTTATGAATAAATGAAGTTTTGGAAATCTGCCATGCGAGACGTACGCATAACCCACGTGTACGCGTGACCAGAATTCGTCAAGTGACCAGAATCCGTTCTTTTGGATGAGCATACATGTGGTTAATGTGAAAGATAGTTATTTTTGCTGATGTGACGTTATATAATTAAATGCACGTATAAAACTACTTTACACTGATAGTGCATCAAAATTAAATTCTAAATTAATAGAGACAATATATTCCAGTTATATCCAGTTAATATACTTTATCTTCTTTATATTCCAATAGAATTACAAATATCTTATCAAACTAACTTATCAATTTTTAAATGTTAATAATATTTTTACAAAGTTAAGCTTCAGCAATTTTCATTTTTCTCTTCAAGGATCATTATTTTTCAAACTACGCTTTAGTTTTACATAATCATTCTATTTATTTCTCTTCCCGCATATAGCGGAGGTATCTTGTTAGTTATATTATATGAATTTAATTATTGCTTAACTGTCATCGGCTCATCGCATAGTAAATTACACGTAATTTCCTTATATAAAAAGTAAACACAAATTTTCGTGCATGATCCAAAAATCAAAATTAATAGTTTTCTTTGTAAAGGCACTAAGGGCTGGTTGAAAATTTTAGAAGTAATTTTTTTTTAATTTTTGATTTATGAAAAATAGTAGTATTAATGTGTGGTGTAATTTTTAAAATTAAATTACAACTTTTTAAAAAGTTATTTAGGAATTTATAGAGAAGTTAAAAAATGACTTCTCTCATAATACTTCTATTTTTCATCACATTCTATAAAATAAACACTTTTAGAATTAAAAATCCAAACACAAAATAAGTTATTTTATCAAAAGAAACTTAATTAAGTTGGTTATTCAAACTGGACTAACCATAATGTGGCAATGGCATAAATGTTATTTTGGCACAACCGAGGGTTAGAGTTGTGTTACGTGGCTTCGGGTTTTGGATAACGCGATGGAAGGAAGAAAGGAAGGGAAAAACCAGAAGCGAAGCTCAAAACCCAGAAATGGCGACTATGTTCAATATTATTGCAATTACATCACCATCTCTGCGAAATTTTGGTTCCCTTTCTTCTTCTTCTTCATCTTCAGCTCCCATGCACACCCGTGTAGTTCACACGAAGCCACTTCAGTGTGCCCCTATTCAGCAACAAATGGTACATGCTACTGATGTACCATGCTTATTAATTTAATTAATATTTTATCCTTTCATCAATCCAAATGTTTCTTTATCTTCTGCGTCTTCATACTCCTCCATTTTGAAATTTTGATTTATACCTTTTTATTTTTTTAATTTTTCGTCGAACCGTTTGTCTCAAAAGCATAGCATAGATAGAGGTATATTAAATTAAATAATTGTTTATATATTTAACACGCTTTTTCTTGATCTTGAAGCGTGAATCGTGGTATGCAAATATGAGTTGGAATTTGTATTAGCTTTTAGTAAAAATATTTTTTTTAATTTTTTTTATTAAAAAGACAATTTTCCATTTGGATAGAAAATATAAGAAGTATTTATCTAATAAAAAAATTGTTAAAACCTTTCAAAAAAACAAGTTTACTTATTCATAATGTCTGTATTTGTGTCACAAAAATAACTTTCAAATGCTAGATTTTTATCTAAATATATGGAGTTAGAAATGTATCAAATTTCCCATGTGATATTAGATTTGGTGGAAGGGTGAGTATGAATCTTTACTCCAACACATAGTTATGTGAAAAATATACATATGACGTTTTGGTAAGCAGTTGAATTGGTATGCGGTACACTATCTAATTGGTGAATTCATGTAACTATGATCCACATTCAAACTCTTGTTTTTGGATCATGTTATTTGTGAATGGACACCATAATTTAGGGTGTTTAAACAAACAAATATGGTTGATTAGTTTATTTCCTATGGACAATAAATAATGTGTTGTGTTGTGTTGGTGTTAAGGTTGATGGCACCATAATGTGTGAGCCTTGCAATGGGAAAGGGTGGTTGTTATGTGACTTCTGCAAAGGCCAAAAGACAAATGTCAGAGCCGAAAACAAGCGCCTCTACCGTAGATGCCCTACCTGCAGAGCTGTAACTACTTCTCACTATCACTAATGTCATGCTATTGAAATGAAAGGCATTCAATTTGTCTGCATTGTCGGTGTTTTACGTAGACATCCAATCACGTAGTGTCTAAGTGTCATATGATCTTTTCAGCAAAACTTACTACTTGAATAATCATCTAACAGAAGTATTTGATTAGGTGACTATGCAAAACTTAACTCAATGAGAAAATGACAATGAAACCAATATATGATGTTAAAGATGATAGTTGGTGTTGTTATAATAAAATTTATAGCTTTCTTCTTGTACTTTTGTATTTTTATTTGTGTAGGTTGGATATATCTTGTGCTCAAGGTGCAAGGTCTTTAAGTGTGTCACTTTTCCAAACTTCGATGACAGCGAGGAATGAAATGATTTGGGGACTTACTTTGAGAGCATTCAATTCCAACTACTTGTTGGAGAGTTAAAGGAATAGAAGGTTGAATCTTTCTTTGACATTTCTCATGATTGTGTCTGAATATGATATGATTGAAAATGCAATTTTCATTTCTTTTCATTCCTGGTGTTATCACTTGAAGACTTTAGTTTCTGTTTATTTCTTTTCATATCAACTTTCTTTATCACTAGCTGAGGTTCATAGTAATAATACAAAAGAATCTTCTTCTCTGTTCAATTCTTTAAGCACACTATTTGCAATGAATCCAATTAATCTCTGTCACTCTAACGCATCCCCGCCTTCTCAGTTTATTGTTTAATGCTGTGAAATGTTTAGTCAGTTAGTCGATCTTTCCTGTGACAAATAACAGTATTATATCCGTGTCAAAATAACTATCAATTTGGACAAAATATTACTGGATTATCCAAATATATTTATTTCCCTCTGTTTTGGAGTAACAGTCAATTTGGACAAAGTGGTATGTTAAAATAAATTTATCAGAAGTCCAATGTATCTAGATAATGGATAATACAGGTAGATTGATTTTTAACATATCACTTTATTCAAATTAATTATGTTTAAACAGAAAGAATTTAGATAAAAAGGAACATTGTTTGAATGCCATCATTAACCTGACCACTATTGCTTCCACGTAGAACTTATTTGGGATTTTTCTTTCCTAGCTGACTAATTACACATGGACCCAAATATAGATATGATATGTGTGCTTGAATTTGGATCTAAGGATAGCTATTTGACTTCTCTGATACTGACATACTGTGCCTTGTTTGACTGGAATCTATTTCATCTTAAATGAAATGTGATTTTACAGTTTATTGAGAAACTAAATTGCCAGTAATCTTTATTGTACATTTATACCTTGCTGCTGAATTGATGAATGTATAGTACATATAATTATTCCTCTGTATTGTTTGGGCATGTGCTATAATATTATAGGTCACATAACTTTTATTGAATTTAATAGAAGAGTAGTTTAAGTCCCTAGCTTAGATCATATATACCACGTATAACGAGAGCTGAATTTGCAAGCTTTAATGTTTACATGTGTGTTTAACTGCTGAAAATGAATGCTCCCATGTGAACTATGTAGTGCAAGTTTTAGAAGTATAATCTGGTTATATGGACATAAATCGTTTAATGTGTCAATTGGCGCTAACGATTCACGTGCAAATAAGTAGAGAATTCACATACCTTATAGAGAATTGGGTGATACATGAATATTTAGTGTTAATGGTCACCCAATTCTAGTGGTGTATGTGAATTCTCCACTCATTTGCACAATCTCTAGTGTCAATTGAGCCCTCAAATAACTATGTACAAATAACATCTCTATTAGAAACACTAGATAGACATGACTCTAAGGCGAGCAAGTGCAATTTAACATTGTTAAACATTATTCCATCATTGGAATAGTTGTTTGCATATTTCTGTTCTGGAAGTGTTGGAACTTTTGATCTCCAGCTCTCAGATTTCAAAGGATACTTGAATGTCTCTTCTTTTATCTATTCCTTCATCATTATTGTTCAATAATTGTGTCCTTTACAACCTTTTGACTCCTTTTTCTTTTGAAAAATTGGTAGTGAATTCAATTTGAAAAGAATAGTTATTTCCAAGTTCTATAATCTGTATATGATACTGCATGTGTATGATTAAGGTCTTCCATGTAATGCAAGACTTTCTTGATAGTAGGATAGTTATATGATTTGAACTGTTAAATATGAAAAACTTTCAACTCTAGATCATTCTAGAATTATATATGATTAAGAGTAGCACTTCTATAAAACAACCATTATTTGCTTCATAATACCCCAAAAGGGATTATCTTACATCTAGTTAAATCACTCTCCCTCACTTCCACTTTCACTTTCAGATAGAAAGAACATCATAAAAAAAAAAATGGACAATGTCAGATTCCTATACTATCTATCTATCTATCTATCTATCTATCTATCTGCACATAGGACTTTGAGGATGATGCGAATAAGTAAGCTGATTGAAGGAGCAGTACCCCATCATCATCTTTTCTACACTGAATAATCCGCAATTGTGAGCCGAAAACTTGTCCTTTTCCTCCACCATCTTCAGGACACTCTCGAACACAGATACTTCACAAGGAATCCTCAGAACGCCGGTCTGCTCAAACCCGAACTCTTCTTCAGCTTCTCTTAGCAACATGTGAAAGGCTTGGTGACCCAAATATACAGTTGGTATGACAAATCTCTTGAGCTCTAGTCCGACGCAAACAGCTAAGTAGCCTTTTGGAACCGCATTGCTTGACGATCCTTTGTCACGCTCGGACAAAGAAAGTGTCCTTTTCAGAAACTTAATGCTTTTACTGCTGGTGCTGCCGCTATGATTGTTGTTGTTGTTGTTGTCACTTGATTTTGAAGAGTTGGCAATCCTTCTCCATTTCTTGAGGATCTGTTGAAGCCTGACAATGTCCTTGATCTTGTTAGATTTCTTTGGTGGATCCATGGATATACTAGTTTCTCTCTTTCTTGGGGTTATTTTGGTAATTTCAGTTTTCTATCTTCCTTTTATTTTGGTAGCTAGTATCTAGAGGAATTGAAACTGAACCCCTTTCCCACATTTTTTTTTGGTTACGAGTTAGAAATCAAGCACTCTTTAATCAGGTTAGCTTTAACTCTTGGCCATGTGGTTGGTGCATGCCTCCAATTTCTAAAGAAGAGTAAGAGAACTTGGTAGCTCAATATTAAAATTACATTTCTATTAAACAAAGAATATAATTCTATAATAATTGTTGTGTTTTCTATGTCACATGCATGACAAAACCTAACAGAAGATGTTGTCATAAGGTTAGGTTAAGAAATGGTTCAAGTTGTGTTCTCCAAAACTTTGCATGTGAGTGACTAGTGTATGTGTTAAGGTTTGATGAGCTTTCTTTCTCACTCACAATACTTTGTTTTCAAAGTTAAATCCATATGGTTTTGGACTAATTTATATAAAGTGTGACTAGGACTTTAGATATATTATTAGTGAATTTGCAATTATTGAACATATTTTTCTATGTTAAACTCGGTGACAGGTATTGGCGCATTGGTGAATCATACAGTACAAGGGTACATTACTATTATATTAGTAATGTACCGGAAAAGGAAGTAATTAGGTCCTTTTTTTTTGTTGTGCTAGACTAATGTAAAAGAGTGTATTCTCAAAAGTCATGAATAATATATATATGGGTTAATTTCAAGGTCCAACTTCAACCATAAGCTAAAATGTTTCTTTGCAGATTCATTGCATCCTTGAACAGAAGGTGAAAAGAATATATACCTAATCTTTGGGGGAGGGGTTAATAATAACAATAATAAGTCCAACGAAACAAGAAATATTGAAAGTTCTGGCTCAACCCATGCAGCTTTCATTCACTACTGTTTAAAGGAAATTAACATTGGAATTAAGGCTTTCTAAATGTATGTGGCTATGTCAATCTTTCTTTGTTTTTCATGGTATTTTTTTGACTTAGCAGGTTGACCAATAGGCTGTTGTATAATGTATATATAAGATAGGATTTGAATTTTTAATATTTATTTAAATAGATGAGTAAATTAATTACTTGATTGTAAGCATGTCAATCTAATGGAAAATTTTGGCGACATTATTCTCTTTCCATATATGAAGAGTTTAAAAGAAATATCAATAAAATAATGATGCACCTTATGCACGTATGTAGGTAACTACTTAATTATTTATTATTTTATTTTATAATATTGAAATAGAAGATAACATTTTTGAAAGAGAATTAAAGGGTGCTTCCGTGCTTGCATATGCATAGAATATATACAATGAACCTTTTCTAGCATTAGAGCTTGCTATTTCTTCCTAATAATATAATTATAAAGGTTAAGTTACATATAATTAACATATAATTATAAATATTATATATATAAAATATTGTATATATATAAAATTATAAAGATTAAGTTCATAAAAAAATTTTTATACTATTTTTTCTCTAGCATTATTCTTGTATTATTAATATTATAGTATGAGCCATTTGACTTTGCCTTATAAATTTTATTTAGTTTAATTCCAAAATTAATACATTATCATGGAAGTTGCTCCGATCATGACCCGTACTCAGTTGCACCGTTTTAGATATTAATAAGTAATAACCGACTAGGCTTAAAAATAAAAAATCATCCATTAATTGTATATTAATGCATATTTAGCATCTTGAAAGAATTATTTATTATTATATTATNATTATAATATGTTTGATTATTGTAACCGTTAATTATTTAGTTGATTATATATAAATATATACAATTAAATAATAGTTGATTCGGTAGTTATTATTAATTTATAGATAGAGTATTTTTGCAACCCATAACGTTTAATTACTAAATGATAATAATAATAATTGAGTGGTCGGTGATATTATTTTCAAAGTTTTATTAATTTAATAATTTGGTGACACGTTACTTAAACACTAGAACGAATAAATATTTATTGGAATTCAAAAACCATGCTTGGTTTTACCTAGAAGGAATAAATCATTATTAGAAAAATAAAAAAAGTAACATGGTTTGTTTCAGGGTTTTTTTTGTTTAAATTATTTAAATATAATATTAACAAAATGTGTAATATGTGGTATTTTTATGTATATACAAAATAGTTCATATTTTGGGTACATAGTCTTAAATTAAGTTATGCACATTTTAGATATATTGTATTTTAGATATAAAACAGGCAAAACACAATTTGAGTGCTACCGGAATACGCTTAAAATGTAGTAATCAAATATTGTGTATTCGAGACACGTATGTAACAAAAAAGCAGGCATAGTACTTAAGATACGTTAGAACGCTGTATAAAGCGTGTAGCCAAGATTCTTGGCTTCCTTCTAATTTTTTTTTAGTTTTGGATAATTTTAAAAGTATACATGGTTAGATAAGAAAGTTATGTCTGATCAAAAAATATTAGTAGGCTGAATGTAATCTGATATATGATCGGAGTACTGTATTTTGAAGTCAGTTTGTGTATTTATTATTTTTAATAGTTAATATATTTTAATTTATCTAGTTTTTAGTTAATACCACCTTATATGTTAATTAGATGTTTAATATTTACTTGGATGAGATTTGTTAAAAAAGTAGAATATTAGAATTTAACTAGGTATATATGAAATAATTTTTATCTATCGTGTTAGTTTATTATAAAATATATTTTTTATTTATTATTCTTAATTAAATAATACATTCTCTTATGCATTAAATTAGGTAATAAATCATGCTTAAATTTAATTAAATTACATTATTAAGTAAATAATACATTTTCTTATATATAGTAATATTCATATGCATTAAATTATTTAATGATTCTTGCTTAAATTTAATTAAGTTATATTTTTAATTATTTTATTGTAAAGCAATAGGCAAAAGACTAATGAATAGGAGTTGTACAGTCACTTTGGTTGCTCTTGGCACGTCATGTTACTTTGGGGCTCCCGCCGCATGAGGTGCTACTACCTTATATTAGGATGGCTGGGTTTAGACATGCAGTAGAGTTAAGGGATTTCATCTTCGACAATACCTTACTCTCTGTATTTGTAGAGCGGTGGAGACTAGAGATCCATACTTTTCACCTTCTGTGGGACGAGATCACTATCACACTCTAGCATGTGCCATACTATCTTGGATTGCACACAGATGGTGACTTGATAGGCAGTTGCACTAGAGATTTTCAACAGTTTCATGGGCATCCCACATGACAGTGGGTTGAGGATTTCCTCAATGATAAGCATGCGCCCTAGCCCGAGGACAAGAAACATAATTTCGAGCTGAAGATGACTTGACTCAGAAATAGGGTGACCCACATTCCACCAGGGATTGATGCAGCTATTCTCCGCCAGTATGCCAGATGTTACTTATGTTGATCGAGGGATACTTGTTTACTGACAAGTCAGTCAACCTTGTCTCCCTCAGATGGTTGCCACTTCTGGAAGACTTTGATAGTTGCAGACGGTTATCATGAAAATCTGCGTTATTGTCATACACCTATCATTCGTTGTGTAGCACTGCCCAACGTGATATGGCAGACATTGCCGGGTGCGTGCCGTTAGTCATGTCGTGGATCTACCACAGGTTTCTGACTTTCTGTCATGCTGAATACGATATTCTCAGATTTTCACTTGCTTTGAGGTAATTATTTAATATCTTTATTGTAATAATAAGAATGTGCAATTTAAAAACTAACTGTAATTTTTTTCGATTATTAGGTTAGTGGAACTTGAACAGCAGACTCGGGACCACCAACATAACAGAGACCTTAGATTGTGGCACAAGCTGGATGCGCTCAGGTTTAACGAGGTACGATGTCTGGAATCTTCCTATATTATACACAAATTATTCTTCCAGTGCAAAATATAGTATTATGCGTATTTCCAATTCCAATGGACACCGTACGATGATTCCCAACTACAACAGATGACACCTGACTGGATTAGGAACGCTAGAGAGATTCATATATGGAGATCCATGGTGCCATTAGTGTGCTTTCATTTTGTGGAGTTCCATCGTGTGGACAGGATAAATAGACAGCTCGGAGGTCAACAACATCGGCTTGAGGGCCCAGTCAATGTGGATGAGTTCTTGTTTAGGATGACTCGGGGTGACGACGTGTGGTGGCCTGAGCGATACTATGTTTGGTATGACATGTGGAGGGAGCATGGTCACCAGCATAGGATGGCCACCATTGAGAGTGACCCAGATCCTCGGCCCACGAAAGACTACTTATGGTGGCAGGGAGCATGTTTGGGGATGAGGTATTGGCCCCTCCTCAAGAGCACAGCAACATGATACATCATTCACAGTAGGATAGCAGGATGGCATCGATGTGATGGATGAGATTGTCTTCAATGAGTTGTGTGACCTCATGCGTGTGCCGATAGATATCATAGACGCTCTCGTAGATAGGTATCGTGGTAGGAGAGATTTGTTGGTCCATCAAGGAGACCAGTCTTTCACATCTGGGGAGCCCACATATATACATGGGCACATGGTGAGTCCTGTCATTTAGCAATAGACTCCAGCACAGTGGAACTATACCCAGGGATTTCTGATGTATGAAGCTACACAGGCGGCTCCAATATATCCACATGTACCACCTATAAGAGAGTACCAGGCGATTGTGCCACCTTCTCCACTTCCAGGTTATCAGTCACTCCCGTCATCAAGATATCAGTCAGTCTCTCACCCTTCACAGCACCAGTCTGTCATTTGTCTTTGCCCCAGCTGACCTCAGTGACAGACACGTGATGCATGAGCATCTTAAACACTTTTCATTGGCATTTATTATAGAAAAGTGATGACTTTTGCTTCATAATTATATGATTTTCAAGGTTATTCTATTAGTACTTTTATTTCCTTGGTTTCATGATTCTTGTAGGGTAAACTCCTCACACTCCAATGCACATAACTTGAGCTACAGAGGTTCAAATGACACGATTTTAGAGGAAATAGAAAGTCAACTTCCAGAGCTTTCTAACGATATATAATGGTTTATGCTTGCTCTCTATCATCATGGCGCTAAATGCCGCGACATTGGCATTTAGCGATAAACCGTGTCCAGCATCACGATCTTCTCGGGACTCCCGGCGTTTAGCGCCATGCCTGTAGAAAAGAGCGCATGATTTGTATCAGAAGTGGCGTTTAGTACCACAAAAGTGGCGCTAAACGCCAACAACATGGCCCAGAGCCCAACCACGTTTATATAAAAGAAAAAAAGGGATTGAGCAGCGAGAAGATATTCTCTCTTCCGTCTTTCATTCTTTTTAGTTTCAAGTTTTACTCATTATATTAGGATTTCAATTTCTTTGCACTATGGGCAACTAAACTCCATTATTAAGGTTAGGAGCTCTGTTTACTTTGATGGATTAATAATTATTTGTTCTTCTACTCTTGATTAATGCATTGATTTATGCATAAGAATTAGTTTCGTTTTTCATCCTACGGATTAGTGTGTATTAGAAAATAACCCTAATCTAAATTGAATTTTTTTGAATCTTGAAAAAGTTATATCACTAGAATAAAGCTTGAAATCCTTTTCTCACAACTCCTTAATTGTCTGGATTTAATGTGATACGTGACATATAATCGGATTATTTTTAGGTTCTTAGGGATTGTGTGGCTTATAAATCAGATTTTGAACTTAACCTTCTAACACAATTGATTGATCAAGGAATTGACGGTTTGTTGGGTTAGAGGAGATTGAATTTCCTATGAATAGGAGTTCAATCACCTAGGATTTGCCATGAATTATATCTTTGCATGATCAAAGTAGATAAATATAATTATTAATCTTGAAATTTAAATATCTCTGACACCTTAACTATCTTTATCATATTACTTTTTTAACCAATTTTAGTTTGTACTTGTTTAAATTTCTGTTTTCATGTTACTTACTATTCAAAACCTAAATTTTGATTGTCTGACTAGAATAATCAATTTACCATTGCTTGCATAATCCATTAATTCTCGTGGGATCGACACTCACTCACCATGATTTTATTACTTGGTATGACCCAGTGTACTTGCCGGTATGTTGTGGTTAGAAGTTTTGCACCAAGTTTTTGGTGCCGTTGCCATGAATTATTTGTGATTAACAAAATACCAGTTGATTGATTTCCTAGATTAGACACCTTTTTTCTTTTTCTGTTTCCCTTTAGTTTCAAAAAAAATTAATTATAAAAATAAAAACTAAAATAAAAATTAAAAAATTAAAAAAGAAAATTCTTTCTGTTCCTTTTTCTTTACTTTTCTGTTTACCACATGGTGTGTTTTGGTTGTTTTGTGCTAAGAAAAATAATGGAGAGAGATCACATGGGTTACTACTCACACTCAAAGAATGATTCATATTACTGTGGATGGAGGAACTATCCGAATTTTGGTTGGGAAAGTCAAGACCAAAGAAACTTCAATGTTCCATATTCCATCCATCAAGAATCATCATCTCCTTACCCATACCAAGAATCATCATCTATTCATATTAAGAAGCACCACCTCTATATTTATACCAAGGATCATCACCTTTTTATTCATATCAAGAATCATCAACTCTTGAGCTTGCCATGAAAGAGTTAGTGAATACTACTCAAAGTTGCACACATGATATAAAAATGAGTGTAAAAAATATAGAGAAACATGTGAAGTTGATTACCAAATATTTGACAGAGAAATAAGCAAATTCCTTCCTAAGAGATACAATGCAAGATCCTACGAAAAATGTGACGAAATCAATCAAAGGAGTTCATACTCCAGGGAATTAGAGAACTCTCCATCCTCACACATGGAAGAGGAGGAGGATGCTCAAACAAAGAAGGAAGTGATAAACTACTATTTTATGATTTATATTATGCTAAATTGAGTGGTTTTTCATCCATTATTCTCACGCTTATTCATAGAAATCGCATGTTTTACGTTTTCCTTCCTAATTTTGTGCTATGATTGAAAACATGTTTCTTTGGCCTTATATTTGCTATGTTTAATCCTTTTTTATTTCCATTTGATGCCATGATATGTGTGTTAAGTGTTTTCAGAGATTATAGGGCATGAATGGCTTAGAGGATGGAAAGGAAGCATGCAAAAGTGGAAGGAATACAAGAAACTGAAGAAACTACTAAAGTTGTCCAACCTGACCTCCTGGTACTAAATCGATTATAACTTGAGCTACAGAAATCCAAATGACGCATTTCTAGTTGTGTTGGAAAGCTAACGTCTTGGGCTTCGCAACGATATATAATTTGCCATAGCTGCCCCGAAACCAGGCAACGCGAACGCGTGGATCACGCGGACACGTGACCTGGCAAAAAAAAAACCCAATCCGCGCGAACGCGTGGACGACGCTTCCGCTTGACTTTGCCGCGACCTGTACGTACCAGAAATCGCTGGGGGCAATTTCTAGGCTATTTTTGACCCAGTTTTCGGCCCAAAAAGCACATATTAGAGGCTATAAAGTGGGAGAATCCATCCATTCATTCAACATATACAACATTCATTCATAATTCACAATTTTAGTTTTTAAATGTAGTTTTTAGAGAGAGATGTTCTCTCCTCTCTCTTAGGATTAGGATTTAGGATTTCTATTATGTTTAGGTTACTTCTTTTCAAATTACAGGTTCAATGTTCCTTTAATTTATTTTCTACTTTTATTTGTTCTATTACTTTAATTGTTATTTATCTTTTCTAAATTGGCTTATGACCCCTTTCATGTTAGATTTGAATTTATGTTTAAATATAAATTGAGATATTTCAGATTTATGATTTTAATTTAGCTTTTTACACTCTTAGCTTTGGTTGAGTAATTGGTGATACTTGAGTTATCAAACTCAGCTGATGATTGAAAATTAGAATTCTTTGCTGATTGATTTGAATTCCCCTAACTCTAGTCTTTTCTTAGGAATTGACTAGGACTTGAGGAATCAAATTGATTTATCCACTTAACATACCTTCATAGTTAGAGGTTGACCAAGTGAAAGCAAAAGTCAATTCTCATCACAATTGATAAGGATAACTAGGATAGGACTTCCAATTTTCATACCCTGCCAAGAGTTTTCTTAATTATTAATTTATTTTTCTTGTCATTTAAATTGCTTGTTCCTTATTTCAAAAACCCAAAATAAAAAATATATTTTTTCATAACCAATAATAAATCATACTTCCCTGCAATTCCTTGAGAAGACGACCCGAGGTTTGAATACTTCGGTTATTTATTTTTATTAGGTTTGCTTAAGTGACAAACAAACTTTTGTACGAAAGAATTCTCTGTTGGTTTAGGAACTATACTTACAACGCGATTATATTTGTGAATTTCTTTACCGATAGAAAAATCCGATCTTCAGGAAGCCATGCACACTCCATGCATGCACATTCCAATAATTAAGGAGGTAGCCATATAAGTCCCTTCAACTCTATGCATGCAAGCTTTTGAGAAGAAAATTCTGAATGCACCGCCCACATTTGAATTGAAGTGTTCTTTCCCAACACTTGAATATGCTTTCCTTAATCCTAGTGAATCAGAGAGTTGCATGGGGGTTGATTTTTGGTGGATATTCTTTTTCTCCTCATGTCCATTGAAGTCATTTCTCTTAACAAATTAGAAAAAGAGGAAGAAAATCCAAGAACCAACTGTCAAGATAGTGACGTTAAAAAGCGCTTGTTGGGAGGCAACCTGACATTAGGTAATTTCTTTTTATTTTTCTTTTTTCTTTGCTTCATGTTGCATATGTATTTCAAGGATTATGTTTGGTGTTGCTACACCAACATGATGCTTGCATTTCAATGGGTACTTGGCCTAGCCTCTCATTGATTGTGTCACACTAAGTTTGGTGCTCTCACACCAAGTTTGGTGTTGTCCCACTTCACCCATGCAAGGTCCACTCTTCCTAGCAACATGTTTATTTTGCTTTATTTTGTCTTGCTTTTTGTTTTATTTTATTTTTTTCTTGTTTTATTTGAATGAGTTTTCACCTTGCTTCCTTATTTCTACTAGACAATAATGATTATTCCTATTTTTGTGACCACTATTTTTCTTTGTTGCTTGAGGACAAGCAATCATTCTGAGTTTGGTGTTGGAGGCTATGCTCTACATAGCCTAAAAAGATAATGAAAAGAAAGATGAGAAAGATGATGGCAATGAGAACTAAGGTTATTGACTTCTATTTGTTTCCTTCTTTTTTAATTATATGCATATGTTATCTTGTTCTATCCTATATAATGCATTTGTGAGTCTTGTTAGTCAAGTACATATCATTAATTGTCTTTCACAACCCACAATTATAATTGTGCTTTCTCCTAAATGTGAGTAAGGATCATTTGTCAAGAAAGAACAAAAAGAAAAAGGAGATTGATCATAAAGAGTATGACAATGTGAGTTTGGAAGGCCAAACTAACTAAGAATGTTCAACACAAGCTGAGCCAAATTGCTTGAGGCCTTAGTCTAGAGGACTATTATGGGATCTTTACACTTGACAAAGCCTTAAAGGAGAAACACGTAATGAGAAAAAAAAAGGGGGTTGAAAGAAAATTCGAAGGCTCTGAGTACCACTTACTAAGGATCCGAGTCAAGTGCTTGTGGTGCATAAGTATTAAGCAAAAGCTTGAAAATAAAGCATTTAAAGTCATGACTAGCCTTAAGTTACAAAGTACTCCTCCCAAAAGAAGAGAAAGCCAAAGGCTCTGAGCACCAATGATGGGAATGTTAAAAGGACATGGTAAGCTCAAAGAGCTCCCCAATCAAGTGCTTGTGGTGTTTCTGTGTCCAGTAAAGCTTGAGACAAACCATTTAGAGTCACGGCTAGACTCAAGGTGCAAAGCACCCAAAGAAAATAAGCTTGAAAGGAAAGTAAATTTGCTTGCTTCAAGGCAATGATTCAAGAAAGGATTCTATAATCTAATCTGAACAGAGGCTTTGAAAGATTATAGCCAATTGTGTTGAATTATGCATATGTGAAACGGCTAACCAAACTCATTTGAATTGCAACCATTCACCCTTGTATTTTAAGGTTGGAAAGTTTGATAACTATGCCATGATTCTTTGCTTGCTTGAGGACAAGCAAGAGTTTAAGTTTGGTGTTGTGATGCATGAACATCTTAAGCAGTTTTCATTGGCATTTATTATAAAAAAAGTTATGAATTTTGCTTGATAATTATATAATTTTCAAGGCCATTCTATTAGTACTTTTATTTTCTTGGTTTCATGATTCTTATAAAGAAATGTTAGGATAAGAGAAGCAAAAGAATAAGGAGGAACCAAAAATTGAAGACAAGTGCAAAGAGAATTCGTGGATGCTGTCAACCCTGACCTCCTCACACTTTAATGAGCATAACTTGAGTTATAAAAGTCCAAATGATACGGTTATAGTGGCATTAGAAAGCCAACTTCCAAAGATTTCCAACGATATATATTAGTCTATACTTGATCTCTCGTATCACAAAATTAAATACTGCAATATTGGCATTTAGCGCCAAATCGCGTCCAGCATCACCATCTTCTTGGGACTCCCGGCGTTTAGCGCCAAGAAACTGGCATTTAGCGCCAGACCTGTAGAAAGGAGCACGTGATTTGTATCATAAGTGGCATTTAGTGCCACCATGCCAGCAACACGGCCTAGAGCCAACCATGCTTATATAAAAGAAAAAAAGGGACTAGGCAGGGTGAAGACATTCTCTCTTCTGTCTTCCATTCTTTTTAGTTTTAGGTTTTATAAATTAGATTAGGATTTCAATTTCTTTGCACTATGGGAAACTAAACCACCATTATTAAGGTTAGGAGCTCTGTTTATTTTAATGAATTAATAATTATTTATTCTTCTACTCTTGATTAACGCATTGATTTATGTTTAAGAATTGATTTTGTTCTTCATCCTACGAATTAGTGTGTATTGAAAAACAACCCTAATCTAAATTAAATTCTTTTGAATATTGGAAAAGTTACATCACTATAATTAAAGCTTGAAACCCTGTTCTCACAACTCCTTAAATGTCTGGATTTAATGTGATATGTTATATATAATTAGATTATTTTGGATTCTTAGGGATTGAGTGGCTTATAAATTAGATTTTGAACTTAACTTTCTAACACAATTGATTGATCAAAAAATTGATGGTTGGTTGAGTTAGAGGATATTGAATTGCCTAGGAATATGAGTTCAATCACCTAGGGTTTGTCATGAATTATATCTTTGCATGATCAAAGTAGATAAATATAATTATTAATTCTGAAATTGAAATATCTCTGACACCTTAACTAAATTTATCATATTACTTTCTTAACCAATTTTAGTTTGTTCTTGTTTAATTTTTTGTTTTCATATTATTTACTATAGAAACCCTAAATTTTGATTGTCTGACTAGAATAATCAATTGACCATTACTTGCTTAATTCATTAATCCTTGTGGGATCAACACTCACTCACCATGAGTTTATTACTTGGTATGACCCGGTGCACTTGCTAATAAGTTGTGGTTAAAAATTCTGCACCGACACACCCAGCTGCATGTGGGACGGGACATGACTTGATCACCATCCTAGACAGTAATAGTGACTTCACTATAACTTTATATAGTGTTTTATATTGTGTATTCATCTTCTATTTGTTTTTTGGTACTTATAGCCTTTAGAAATCTTGTTACTTTCTGAATTATGTAGCAGTTGCTTATGTTTGCTATGTATGTTATATTATTTATATGAATACTATATTTGAAAATGCGAAAACTTAACAGGTAAATGGAAACAACACACTTATTCAAATGAGTAAATATTTAGACACAGGCGTTAAAATTACATAAACATTTTGAAATTGACATGAAACAACACTACTATCCTATTAAAGTACTATATCACTGTTCCGATGTTGGAGTGTTAGGACATCCTTGCCTCATATGACTTTTCTGACGACAAAGACAGCACCTCTTCTCAGATCTCTCAACAACGTCCATTTTATTACGTAATCATGTCAATACTGGTCATCCTTTTGCCTTTCTGGTCGTCCATCTCATGTGGGAATTGAGTTTGACTTATAAATGGATGCATTTTTAAGGAGATCACAAACATAGTTAGTTTGTGCGATATGTATGTCACTAAAAAGCAAAAAGTTAAATTGCATGCCTAAAAATGATACAGTATCTCTAAGTTCTTTGATGAGAAAATTTGATTCAACTGAGAGATAATGGATTCTATTTCAAATTTATCACTACCTGTGATGACTATGTCATCAACATAGCAAGAAGAAAAAAGTAGAAGAGGTTTTGAAATGAACAAATAAAGAAGGATCAGATGAAGTATTTTGAAAATAAAAAATAAATAGAATAGTGCATAGTTTAGAAAACCAAGTCCTGGGAGCCTACTTGAGGTTATATATGGCCTTGTCAAGTTTACATACTAAACCAAAACCAAAACTGAAGAGGCCAGGGGTGGTGCCATATAGGAGTGTTCAAAATCGATCCGGACCGAACTAAACCTACGGACCGAACTAAAAAAATCAAAAACCAAATTAACCGAAAACTGAAAAAACCAAAAAAATGATGTGTTGCTGTTTTTTTGCGGTTCGGTTCGATTTTCGATTCTCATCACCAAAACTCTAACAGAACCGAACCGAACCGTTTCTTCCCAAAATCCTAAAAATTTAAAACTACCTACCCCACCCCTAGGCCCAGACCCAGACCCAGACGTGAGAGTGTGAGACGGCCACACCCCCACTCCCCCTGTCCCCCAAACACGTCCTTGATCCTTCTCCTTCCCCAGACGGCTAAACCCATGCTCGACAGCTTCCTTCTCCAAATCCCTCTCCAAATCCCAGATCGAAGCCTTCCTCAGTTCCTCCAAATCCCACCGCCGCACAGAGGAGAACCCCCACTGCCGGTGCACGACCCAGCCTCCACCCAGCAGCGTTTCTGGAGCCACCTCCGACCTCGCCGCCTCCAGTCCACCCAGCAGCGTTTCTGGAGCCCACCCACCCAGCCACCGATTGTCCGATTCAAGTGCATATGGAGCCCGAGCCATCTATTCTGGTAAACTTTGCTGATTTGTTGTTCAGTTTAGGCCTAGGGTTATAACTTAATGATTTAAACTTCAACTGCTTGTTTATTGCTGGTTCTGTGCTTGTTTATTGCTGGTTCTGTGCTTGATTTATTGCTGGTTCTGTGCTTGTTTATTGTATTGCTGGTTCTGTGCTTGTTTATTGCTGGTTCTGTGCTTATTTATTGCTGGTAAAAGTGCTTGTTTATTGCTGGTTATGTGCTTGATTTATTGTTCAGATTATCTGGTTTTGTTGAGTTTATTGCTTGTTTATTGCTGCTTAATGATCTAAACTTCAGCTGCTTGTTTCTGTGATTGATTTATTGTTAAGATTATCTGGTTTTGTTCAATTTATTGCTTGTTTATTGCTGGCTGCTGCTTAATGATTTAAACTTTTATTGCTGATTTTCTGTGTTCTATTGATTTTTTACTTCTTGATTTACTGTTCTCTCTTCTTCTAATTTTTGTTGGCTACTGCTACTATTATCTTTTTTTTTAATTTGTTAATTAATCATTATTATTTCTACTGCTACCGTTAACTGTTATGATTTATTGTAGGTTCATATTTGTTCACTAGTTTGAAATTGATATGAAGCAAATCATGAATAGTGGTTCTTGCTACAGGAGTCAGGGTAAGTGGCGGGTTAAACCAATGAATTTGTTTAATGCTTCTTTTTAAATTGTGAAGTAAGGGGAAATGAGTGTGATTTAAAGAAAAAATGAATACCTAGCTGAAAATAGTTATGTTAACGAGAAGGAATTTTGAATTTACCAATTATGGAAATTTTCAATGGTTACAGTTTGTGCTAGTTTTAGAATATTATGGCTGAGGAAGATTGATGCTATTGAAACTTGGTTGATTAACAGAGTAATTGGAGAAATCTACTTTACTAATGCTTTAATTGTGAGATGCAGGTCAGAAGTTTTGTTTTTACAAAGGGTCTACCAGCATTGCATAGTAGCAGATATAAAATCCATCAACAAAGCCACTCCATTTCTGAGGTTAGTTAATTTATGCACACTGCTATACTGCTCTGAATCCCATTTCTTATAGTTTTAAAGCTATATCATATTTCACTCTCTTTACATAGAAGCTTCTACATTGTAGAACATAATTAAAAAAATCTGTTTGAGTTGCTACATTATTTATAAATTTCACTGTTAGGATATCCATAACTGTAGATGTTCTTCAGAGAAGCTTAAACTAGTTCGATGATTTATTGTTATTCTATTTTTGGTTTTGATTCACGGTTGTGTTGATATTTAATGTTGTATCTTAATATTTTTGCAGTTTGGCCATAGTACGAGGGATAATATTGGTGAAAGTGAAGGTGAAACTGGTGGAGTGGTGGACATGTATTGCTCCTCTAAACAAATCTGCAAATATAAGATCACCAACAAATTGATTGATTGAATCATTTTTTTCACTAATCTAGTTTTTTTATACATATTATGTTATGATTGTTCCTTGTTTTATAGAAGTTGTATCCACTCCTATCTTTTTTTTATATGTTTTATATGATTCTTCCTTTTTTTTAATTTTGTATCATTATGAATTTATGATGAGCTATGTGCTCATATTGTTCATTGTTTTTGTCTGAATTTAAAAAACCGAACAAACCGAACCAAACCAAACCGATTTTAATTGGTTTGGTTTGGTTCGGATAGTCTTGGCAAAAAATTGAACCAAACCGAACCGCAGTTTTAATAAACGATCGGATCGGATGGCTTTTCCTTAAATAACCGAACCAAACCGCACCGCGAACGCCCCTAGTGCCATATACACATTATTCTCAGGGAGATCTCCATTAAAAAATGCATTGTTAAAATCATATTGCTTAAAAGACTAATTTTTAGATAAAGCCAAGGATAAGATGACTTTAATAGTTGTTGGTCTAATAACCGGGCTAAAGATTTGAGAATAATCGATGCCCTCAATTTGATAGTATCCCTTGGTCACAAGGTGAGCTTTATATTTTTTTAATAGAGTTATCAGGTCCATGGTTAATGGCAAACACCCATTTAGACTCAATAATTGTGTAGTTGGATGGTGGCCGGACTAAATGCCAAGTTTTATTTTTTTTATTAGAGCAGTATATTCTTTTTTCATGGCTTGAAACCAATAAGAGGAGTTCTTAGCTTGAGATACAATACTGAAAACATTATTAACTAAGTCAATATTATTAGAATGTGTAATAAGAGCCTTAGACTTAGAGACACGAGATTTAGAACGAGTTACCATATCACTAATCTTGGAAGCTAAATTTCAAAACCAAAAATTGGTATTAGTGCAGAATCTATAACAACTTCCTCAAAAGGTAATTAACTAATAAATAATAAAGCATTGTTAGTTAGAGGAGTAGAACCCGTATTAGAGTCAGTAAGCATAGTTGATGTAGTTGGAGCTTTACTTGGAATACAAGGTAACTGTGATGTACTAGAATTTGAAATAGGAATCTAAGGTAACATCTTATGCTTATAAAAAAAGGTTATTGATGAATCAGAGACAATATTCTTATGTAAAAATAGGAAAAATAAAAAAAAATTTATAAAAAAATAACATTATGTCTAATAACAACTTTATCATCTTGTTTTAAACATTTACACCTTTTTTAAAAAGGAGCATAACTAAGAAAATTGCATTATTTAAACCTATAGTCTAATTTATGTTTATTAAAGGGCTTTAAGTTTGGATAATAAGCACAGCCAAAAACCTTCAAAATAGAATCATTTGGGGGCTTAGAATGATGAACCTCAAAGGGTGATTTCATATTAAAGACAATCTATTAATAAGAAAAGTAGCAACAAGAAAAACATCCTCCCAATATTCTATTGGCAAATGTGCAACAGCAAGAAAGGTAAATCCCATTTCATAGATATGTCTATGCTTCTTCTCTACAACACCTTGTTGCTGGTAAGTATAAAGGCATGACAATCTATGAATGATGCCATTGGTATTGAGAAAGGTTTTGAATTCATTTGATAAGAATTTTTTAGCATTATCCATTTGAATAGATTTAAGAACTTGACATGTTTGAGTTTTCATCATAGATTTATATTATTGTAAAATTGTAAACACTTGAGATTTGGTAGTTAATAAGTAAACACATGTGTATCTAGTGAAGGCATCCACAATACTCAAGTAATAAGATTACTAGAATGAGATATAAAAGGAGTAGGGTTTCAAATATCTACGAAAACTAATTGTAAGGGTGCAATATAAGTGATTTTAGAATAAGAAAAAGGTAAGGTGTGCATTTTTTTCTTTATAACTTGCTTCACAAACAAAAGATGTTGAATCAACTTTATTAGAAAATGGAAGATTATACTATTTAATGACAATTTCAATAATAATTGGAGATGGATAGCCTAGGTGTTTATGTCATAACTTTAAATTTGTCCTACAAAGTAGCTAAAAAGGCATGAAAATCTGAATTATCATAACATGATTTTGGAATACAAAATTGATCAAACATATATAGCCTACGTTCAAGTTGTCCTTGAAGAGTACTTGTTTGGTATCTTGTGATTTAACTACACAATAAAATTGATAAAATTCAAAAAAGACATTATTGCTCAAATAAAATCTTAAACACTAATTAAATTTTTAGCTATTTGAGAAATATGAAAAGATTCTTTAAAATGAAAACATGATCATTAGATGAATTCTTAAAAAATGAATAACTAGATTTAGAGATAAGCAAACCTGAATGATTGACTATGTATAATTGATCAGGTCTTGTGTATTCTAAGGCTGAAATCAAACTTGATGTATCATTAGTGAGGTGGTGAGCGACACCAAAATCAGGATACTAGGACATAGCTGAATTTTGAGAAGAGGATGCAAGAAATGATTATGGTTGATGAAATAAGGTTGGTAGAGGAGGTGGTTGATTGATAGTTGGAGAGGAGGTTGAAGAATTTGTAGAAGAAGCTCTCTGGTAATTATGATCAGATCAAACGAAGCATTAAAGGGTACTGTGTCCAATAACTTGACAAATTTACCTATTATTAAGTTGCTAAGAAATTCTGCCTGCATGAGAGAATCTGTCACCTTTAGCACCCCTTCTACCTTCATAAGGATGATTGAAGTTTTTTGGATTTGGAAAATTAGTTTGAATAAGATTTATTTGAACCGTTATTAAGAAATTCTATTTGAATTTTTCAATGGTAGCTTCATGAGATACTAAGAGTTTTTCAACCTCACATGTAACACCTAACTTTTAGCACCTCATGATCGCACTAAAAGTCCGAGCGCTACTTACCTCTATTCCTTTAATTATATACTATGTTTATTTAATATTGAGTCTTCGCGAATATGAACCAAAACTTTAATTAAGAAAACGGAAAGTTTTTACTTTTAATCACTTAATCACAAAGATATATATTCACATAGCATTATATACATAGGCTTATTTCAAGATTCTCAAATACAAGTCATATCTCCTCTAAAAATTAAAAACAATAAACGACGAGGGGAAAATAAAATCTAACAACTCAACTTGTAAACCTAATCTTCTATGCTCCTGTAGCTCCGCATTAAACCTTCGCACCTGTAGCTGAAAGTGGTGGAAATATGGGGTAAGAACTGGAGAGTTCTTAGTAGGGTCGGGGTGTATAGTTATGTTCATTTTTATTATCATAGCCAACAGAAACAAGCAATAGAATACATTTAGACTTAACAAATAAAGAACACAGAAATCAAACAATCATATAGCATACCCACAATCACAGAAAACACACTCACAAATAAATATGTACAAACAAGTATGATGCATGTCTAGTCCTATACAAGCCATGAGCTCATGTGTCGGTTTGTTGTTCGATCTCCGACACTGGTCCTGAGATAAGCGTCTCGTATCGCCGTCCCTATCTCAGCCAACGTTCTCCTCCATGAGCGTTACGCATCACCGTTCTCATGGGGGAACCTTCCTTTCGGTCTCCAGTGAGCGTTACGCATCGCCGTCCCCACTAGACACTTGGTATTAAGGCCCAAACAGTACTTAATTTCTTTTTGATCTTTGCTTTCTACTCTACTGCAGCAAAGATCCATTTAATTAATACTTTCTTTTCTATCTGCTCTACTGTGGCAGATATTCATTAAAATCTTTTCAGTCATTGCTCTCTACTCTTCTGTGGCAGAGATTCTTTTACTTAATATATTCTTCTCTTTTTGTTCTTTTTCTTTTCTTTTCCTTCTCATCTTTCTCTTTTATTTTCTTACTTCTTTTATTTCTCTCTTTTTTTCTTCAATCTTTTAATTCTTTATCATAATTCAATTTTACATTCTTCTCTTGCCTTTCTCTAATGTCTTATGAAAAAGAATCATAAGATTCTTAAATTAACTGTGTCCTCTAAAATTTTTAAGATTTTTTTTATTTGCTCTTCTCTGACTTAAATATTCTTAATAAAAAGATAACAATAATATAAATAAGATAATTTAAATGGTAAATAAATAATATTATATCTTTTCTTAAAAAACTTAGTTTCGTAAAGCTTTTATTCTTAAACTCTTATTATCTACGTTTTAAACTTCAAACTTTAAATATTTCATTTTTAACCCAACATTCTTATAAAATTATATTTGAAACCTCACTTATCTCAGTATTTATAAAAGTAACCCTGAACTTTTATAAAATATCCAATTCTATCCCGTACATTATTTATTACCCAAAATACTCCAAAACGTATATAATTACAAAACTAACTTCAATATTTTATTAAATTACTATTTCAATCTCAAATATAAATTTTGTTTTCATGATTATAGCTTTACCAAAGGAATGAACCCCATTTCCCAAATTATTCAAGTTTTCTGCTTGATTTTTAAGTCTGTTTTTTTAGCTTTACAATTACCGTTTTCTCACAGTTTTTCATTCAATCTTCCAATCACCAAATCTCATCAATTTTTCTCAAAATACCACATCAAAACAATCTCAAAATCATTTAAATAACCACATCTTTCTCTTTTATTTTCTTAATTCCTTTCTTTCTCTCTTTTATTCTTCAATCTTTTAATTCTTTATCATAATTCAATTTTACATTCTTCTCTTGCCTTTCTCTAATGTCTTATGAAAAAGAATCATAAGATTCTTAAATTAACTGTGTCCTCTAAAACTTTTAAGAGTTTTTCTATTTGCTCTTCTCTGACTTAAATACTCTTAATAAAAAGATAATAATAATATAAATAAGATAATTTAAATGGTAAATAAATAATATTATATCGGTTTAATTACTCTACAGGTCCCTATAGTTTCACCGAATTTTCAATTAGGTCCCTATACTTTTTTTCTTTTCAATTGGGTTCCTGTATCTTATTTTTTTTCAATTAAGTCCTTGCCGTCAGTGTACCGTTTGAGATAACAGAATATTCTTCATAAAAAAGAAATATTCTTGGCAATTAGCTGTAGAGGCTTGGTGAAGTAATCTAAATTTTTCCCTAATGCCCAAATAACCCATCATATTTCATTCCTAAGAAAAAAAGAAACCCTAAGTTTCTCTTGTCTTCTTCGTCTCCTGCCTCCGTCGACGGCGTGTGTGTCTGCCATCGACTGCAACAGACGGTTGTTGGTGTCCCCTCCGTCGCCTTCTCTCTGTGCTGGGCCCTTGTGCGTTGTTGTTGTCAGAGGTCTTCTCCACGGTTTGTCCGGCCAAGGCGTCTTCGTTCTGTCGCGGTGAAGGCCCTCGCCTGGAGTCACAGTGCCGCACGTTGCCAAGCCTCTGACCATGCCTCTGCTCCACCTCCCTGCAGTCGAAGTTTCTGCAAGTAAGTGACAAAGAAAAAACCCTAATTTTTTCAGTATTAAAAATTGATATTTATGTTACTTTTTTCAAAAAAATATGGCATTGTTTGACTGCTGTTGCTGTGATGGTGGTGCTTTAAATGGATTCTACTTCTATTTTTATTAAATGGATTTTGCTTTCAATGGGAGATTTGTGAAAGTGCAATGTATGCTGATGGTTTCAACTTATGAAAGTCTGAACCTTTTTTTCAAATTATGTGATTGAATGGAGATACTATGGCAATGGATGATGAATTTTATTTATTCTTGAATGTTGATTGTTGTGGCTGTGCTGATGTTGCTTTAAATGGATTATGTTTCTGTTTTTAATACATGTAAGGATGGGGGACTCGAATTTTACCATAGACATACACCATGGTGGCAAGTTTCATGATTTAGGGAACGGGCTAGAATATTTGGGGGGAAAGGTGTTGGAAGATATGCATTATGAACTCGATGAATGGAATTTGCAAGAAATAGTTAGTGAGTTGCAAAAGTTAGGGTACAAAAGGAATACCAGGATCTGGTACTGTGAACCAGGCTATCAATTGAGCTCGAGTCTCAGAGAGTTGATGAGTGATGGAGATGCCATGAGAATGGGTAGGTTATTAGTGTCGCAAACTGTTAAGCATTGCTCGGTGTATGTTGTTGATGGCTGTAGGAAAGGTAACGGTGTTGAGATATGCTCGAATGATAAAGACTATGTGCCAACTGAAGCTAAGTACAATGAGAGTGGTTTCGTAGAAGTAGAGGTTGAATGTGAATCAGAAGCGTCTAGTGAGGAGGATAGATTTGATGACAGTGCAGACGATGGAGACCACGAGGATCATTTTGGGTTTGACGTTGAAGATGGAAATGATGGTGGAGTTGGAAATGCTTTTGGGGGATTTGATGGCCCTTTAAATGAACATGACAATGCTCAAACTGGTGGTGTTGATGCTGCTGTGAATGACGCCGCCGTTAGGGATGATGTTGAGGTTGGAGAGATTTTCGAGGGTTATGAAACTGAAGATATTGATATCTTTGAGGGGGATTCGGATGATATGATTAAGAAGAGAAGATATTCTAAATACAATGAGGCTGAGATGAGTAGGGAATATGTGTTTAAGGTGGGATTGGAGTTCAAGTCACTTGGTCAGTTTAAGGATGCTATCAAGGAGCATGCTCTATTGAATGGAAGGGATATTAGGTATATCAAGAATGATAAGGTTAGATGTAGAGTGGGCTGTAGAGGAAAGAAAGGGAAGTGTAGGTAGATGGCATTTGCATCCAAAGTTGGTAGTTCTGATTGCTTTTGGTTGAAGACCCTTAACGAAAAGCACACTTGTGGACGAGATTACAGCGGTAGGCTTGCATCAAGTAGTTGGGTGTCTCAGAAGATTGTTACCAATATTAGTAGGGGGAGGAGATGAAGATTGCAACAGTAATTCAAACCATTCAAGATAAATACATGGCTAATATTTCAGTCACAAAGGCTTATTAGGCGAGGAGAAAGGTGAGGGAAGAAGTACATGGCTGGGCTATTCTACAATATGGCAAGCTCAGAGATTACTGTGCAGAGATTATGAGGACAAATCTCAGGTCTACTACTCAAATTTTGGTTGACAGGGCTTCAATTACACACCAGCCAAGGTTTATAAAGATGTACATGTGTCTAAATTCTGTCAAGCAAGGCTTTTTGAATGGTTGCAGGCCTATAATAGGAGTAGATGGCTGCCACTTGAAGGGTGATCATGGTCAACAACTGTTGGTGGCTGTTGGAAGAGATCCAAACGATAACTATTTTCCAATTACTATTGCTGCTGTAGAGGCTGAGACTAGAGACAGTTGGGGTTGGTTTATAAACCTGTTATTGGATGATATTGGAGATGTCAGTAGAAGGAAGTGGGTATTCATGTCTGATCAACAAAAGGTTAGCATTTGCTATTTAAATCTGTATGAACCTGCTGCGTAAATGGTTAAGCAATCCATTAGAACTTAAGAAGCTCATAAACCAAGTAATTTAGTGAATATGTAGCACTTATATTGTAAAATTGAACTTTTACTATGGCAATCTCTCTTGTAAAATTGTCTCTTGTTTTATCATCTTAGTGAAAATTGTCTCTTGTTTTAGCTCATAAACCAAGTAAATTGAAGTTTGCTCTTAATTTTTTTTTCTCATTACACACTTTTGCATTTCTCATAATGGTTTTATGTTCTTAAAATCTGTTAATGTTGATCATATCTTGAATCTTTTATCTTATTTGCCTCCTCTCCATGGTTTATATTTTAGCATTGTTGTTCCACTAACTGATTGTGATGAACTAAGAAAGAGTTCTCATTACTTCTTTGTTATGTTCAATCAAATGAGAATTAGTGTTTTAATTGAATCAAATAATTTACTGTCATGAAAACTAAACTATGCAGAATGCTATAGTATATTGCTAGAGAATTGATTTCTTTTCCTATTATTATTTTTAATTACGTGATATATAAGACCTTTTGTCCACAAATACTTTCCACAAGTTTAAGGAATTACTAGTCTTATTCTTGTAGGCATTAGGTGTGTGTTCCCGTGCACATTATTTGTTATAGAATGAATGCTAACAAAATTGAATCCTTGCCTCTGCCCTCTGTAACTAGGAAGTATATTGAACCACAAATGAATTGCAGAAGCGAGCTATAACTCAACTTCATTTTACAACTTTGTTAGATATTTTGTTCTGTTTTAAGTATCAATTATATATGATATGTTGCAGCTGCTGAAAAATGAAATATTTATCATATGTTGCTGCCTCTTATAAGTGAATTATATATGATATGATGCAGCTATATGAATCTGAATTATATATGCTGTGCTGCAGGGTTTGATGCAAGTTTTTCAAGACATGATGCCGGCGTTAGAGCATCGACTATACTTGAGACATCTGTATGCCAATTACAAGAAAGCATATGGAGGTGGGACTATTTTGCGGGACCTAATTCTATCAATAGCTAAAGCTACATATGTGGAGGAATGGGAGAGGAGGATGACTCAGCTAATGAACATCAACCGTCAATGCTATGAAAAGTTAGCATTATTGGATCCAAAGCTCTGGTGCAAGAGGCACTTCACATTTCTTGCTAAGAGCGACATGTTGATGAATAACATATCTGAAGCTTTCAATGGTAAGATCTTGGAGGTAAGAGACAAGCCCATACTTACTATGTTCGAGTGGATTCGGTGTTATTGGATGTCTCGGTTTGCTGAAAAAAAGAAGAAGGCCGAAAAATATGAGGGTACAATCATGCCTAAACATAAAAAGAGGCTTGATGTCATTGCTACGTGAGCTATGGAGTGGCAAGCAAGATGGGCTGGAGGACTGAAATACGAAGTTTCTCATAAGAGCTGGATGATTGTTGAGAGGTTTGTGGTTGACTTGTTGGCTGAAACGTGTAGCTGCAGATTTTGGGGGTTATGTGGAATGCCCTACCCGCATGCTTGTTATACTATATTCGAGAAAGGGGACAATCCAGAAGATTATTGCAGCAACTTCTATAGCCCAGCAGCCTATGTTGCAACTTATGGTAACTTAGTTTCTCCAATTAATGAAGAAAATATGTGGCCGAAGGTTGAGTGTGACACCATCATACCTCCCATCTTTAGGGTGAAACCAGGAAGACCACGGATGGTGAGGATCAGAGAACCTGATGAGAACCGTTCTCAGACAAAGCTAAGGAGGACGGGTTCATCTGTTACATGTAGCAACTGCGGCCAATATGGACATAATAGAAGGCATTGTCCCAATCCAATAGTGTCAGGTATCATGCAAATCTGAACCTACAAACTGTTGTTTTACTATTTTAAATTCGAAATTATAGGGTATTTGAGGTGTCTAGTGGATTAGGTTGTGATTAGTATAACGTATGGTGTATGAAAATTTATTATGCTGTGTTGTAAATTGTTGTGAATTGATTTGGATTACAAACAAATTATGCTGCCTTATAAATAGACTATAAGATGATTATCAATTGATTATGCTGTGTTATAAATCTCTCTTGTAAATGGATTATAAATTCATTGAAAAAAGAGCTGAATATTCATGTTGCAATCTGCTGTTTACCTGATTTCAGAACCTGGTCTTGCTGCTGCCGCCAACGGAGAAGATCCGAATGCTGCTGACACTGTGCCTACTGCTGCGCCTGCTCCTGCTGCTGCTGCTGATCCTGCAGCTGCTGTTGACACTGATCCTGCTGCCGACAACAGATCCGGTGTGAATATCCGCATATCTGAGTGAATAAGGCAAACAGGGGTAGGCAGGGGAAGAGGAAGGGGCAGGGGAAGGGGTAGAGGAAAGGGTACAGCTGCATCTTCACAACCACTCCCCACCACACCTGCATCTTCCCAACAGCTACCCACCACACCTGCTGTTGCTGCCTCCACTCAACCATCTCCCATACTTGCAACTTCAACTTCTCAGGCTCCAACCACATCCACCAGTGCAGTGGCTCCAACCATAGCCACCTCACAACAAGCCTTACCTCTTGAAGGGCCAGCCTCCCAGCCTCTCCTAGCTGTGACAAGTGCAAAATCTCACCAAGCACCTAGAGCATCTTCTCAACCTTTACCAAAGACAAAGGTGTTTGGTGTGAGGAGAAGTGGGCGGTTGAAGTTATAGGAGTGATGAAGCAAAAAAGGGCACCTAGTCTACATATAGACCTAAGTGATGACTGAAGTATCTTTATATTTATAGTTAGGGTTGTTGGGGTTGCTGTTAAATAATATATTTTGTGATGAATTATGTCTATGTGGCCACTGTTTATTATGTGGATAGGACCACTATTTTGATATTTTGTAATCAGGTTGGACCACTTTTAATTGTTGCACTTCTTGAATCTTTATTTTGGATTAGCTATATGTGGCATATTATATGACCACTTATGTTATGATATTTTGTGTAAGTATAGTTTACAGGAACACTTAATGAAAATATATGTAGCATATTTTCTGGCCACTTCTTGTTGCAAGTTGTTGTCACTTGTAAAAATTTAAATATTCACATTAATAAAGTTGCTTCCTAACTATCATTTGTTATACACAAAAAATACATCAAAGTGCAAAATTGATTCAAACTAAATATAATTAACTTTAATTGGATTGAAGCCATACAATCTCTTATAATACAACTTCATAGCACAGATAACTCTAAACTCTTGCAAACCACATTCCAATTATTAAGACTAGCAAAAACATAAATAGCATATATTGCATTTTACATTGAATTTTCATATTGTCATCCAACCTCCCAACTTGTTCTTGGAGAATATTCAACTCATCACATAATCTACCCACACAAGCATCTATTTCTTTGGCTTCAACCATTAATCTCTCTATCTCCATGTTTAGCCTCTCTATCTTTCTTTCTTGTGCATCCAATTTCAATATTTCAGCTTCCAACTTAGCAGAATTTTGTGTTCCAACAACTCCAACAGCAGCAGCAGTAGACACGTTAATTCTTGCACCAAATTTATCAACCCACTCAAAAAATTTGAATCTTCTGTTAGGGTAAGAAATAAATCTTCTATTAGGATTCTTTGTTGTTCCTGAAATTTGAAGACTCAGAGTGTCACCACAAAAACAGTGAACCCGCCTTTCCTTTTTCTTTGGCCACCCATTCTTTGCACCGTCATCAACCTCAATCCAATCAAAATCATCAATCCACTCAAAAAAGTTGTATTTTGGTATCTTCCCACAAGTAACATACCTCCTACCATGGTCAGAAATGGCTGAGGAACGGTGGACGGTTACTGCCTCTCCACAGAAACACAGGTGTCTTCTTTCCTTCGAGTACGAGCTCCTAGAAACACAGCTTTTCGAAGAGAGAATGAATGAGGTTCCTTGACTATGAGCCATAAATTTGGAGAATATGAAAACTGAAAATGGAAAAGGGAGAAGAAGAGAAACCTCAAAACTGCAACGAGAGTGTTTATAGGGAGAAGACAAGGGTAAATAAGTCATCAAATGTTGCTTGGTTATCATCGGTCGTTTGTTGCTTGGTTTTGGTGTCGGATTTTGCAATCAGGTAAAATCATAGTTACATGAATTCACTAATCAGGTAGCGTATGTATCGCATGCAAATTCGCTTATATTGCATACTAATTCATTTGTGAAATATCATATGTATATTTTTCACATATGATATACTGCATACCTATTTTCGTATCGAAACGTATTACGTTCTATATAACTATGAATAAAATTATTATCATTTATCATCTAATTAATGAATAAAGTTTTTTTTTTGAACAAACAAACAGTCTGTTCCATTGTATTTATCTGAAATGGCGCCTCCGAAGATTCGAGGCGCGCTTAACATTGGATTTCAATTGATGATCACAATCGAAATCTTGATCGCGAATCTCATCAACTACAAGCTTGCCAAGATTAAGAATGGATGGAGATTTTCCTTGGGAATAGGGGCAGTTCCGGCAATTATTTTGTGTTTGGGAGCAATTTTCTTAGATGACACGCCAAACTCCATGATCGAAAGAGGTAAACAAGAGAAAGCTAGAAAAATGTTGCAACGAATTCGCGGCATTGATGATGTGGATGAGGAGTTTCAAGAACTTGTGAATGCAAGTGAGGAAGCGAAAAAAGTGGATAATGCATGGAAGAATATTATAGAAGCAAAATATAGGCCTCAACTTGTTTTTTGTTCGTTGATTCCATTCTTTCAACAATTCACTGGGATCAATGTGATTATGTTCTATGCGCCCGTTCTTTTCCAAACTTTAGGGTTTGGGAGTAATGCTTCTCTTATGTCTGCTGTCATCACCGGTGGAGTCAATGTTGTTGCCACCATTATTTCTATATTTTCTGTTGATAAATTTGGAAGAAGGATTTTGTTTCTTGAAGGTGGCATTCAAATGTTACTTTGCCAGGTAAAAGTTAGTTACAACATGCATGCTTCAATTTATCATCAATTTATCAATTATCATATATAAACTTGCATTTAATTTGTATTGGTGAAAGTTCAGAATATATGTCATCCAATCTATCCAAGAATAAATAGAATTAACTAACTTTAATTTGCACTTATGAACATTCAGTAAATTATTATGTTTACTTATAAAAGTTCTTAATACTGAGAAATCTTTCATTAATAAATTTAGTTGTAGAAAACTATCATTTTTATCACATTATTATCTTTTATAAATATAAAATTAATTCTTTTATTTATGAATAAATTTGATACTATTCTGATTTTTTATGAGTATAAATAAAAGTTTACTCTTTCATTATTACTATATTCTTTCCATGGATAAATTTGGAAGAAGATTTTTGTTTCTTGAAGGTGGAATCCAAATTTTGTTTGTCAGGTAAAAATTAAGAATGAATTCTGTTAATTGTTTCTTTACTTGATCTTATAAAGTGTGATGTATCATATACAAGACAGACTTTCTCTTGTATGTTTTCTTTTGTCACTTAAATCTTGTATCAATTTTGCTATTGGTATATCAAATATTAATCGCTAAATTAATTATATATATATATATATATATATGAGTTGAAATATGAAATATATATTAAAAATGTATATAACAACATATATATTTATACACAAATATATAATGATTGATTTAGTGGTTAATTTTTAGTTTATACATAATATCTTTTTATCTTGTATAGTATATGTAATTAAATTTTACAAAGTTAATTGAAATAAAAATTGAGATGATTTATTTAAAAAAGCTAGTTATATCATAGGAGTTAAGTTTTAAAGTCGATTTTTAAATTAATCACACACATTAAAATAGTCTTGACAGAAATTTTAATTGTACCAATTACTTTTTAAAATTGACAAAAATGTATTACATAAACTTTTAACAATGTGATGAGGCACTTATGAAAGGAAAGGACTAATGTAATGTATTTTTTTCGATGTCAAAAATGTAATTGATATAATTGAGATTTGATGAACTATTATTTTAGGGCAATCTGAGAAATCATTTGGGGATTGAATAACTGAATACATTACTACATAATTAATTTAGAAAATAAGTGAGAATGATTGTTTAATTTGCAGATTGCGGTTGGAGCTATGATCGCTAAGGAGTTTGGGGTGAGTGGTGTAGGTTCATTTAACAAAGGAGAAGTGAACCTTCTTTTGTTCTTTATATGTGCATACGTGGCATCATTTGCATGGTCATGGGGCCCACTTGGATGGTTGGTTCCCAGTGAAATATGCTCTCTTGAAATAAGATCCGCAGGACAAGCCATCAATGTTTCGGTTAACATGCTCTTCACTTTTATCATAGGCCAAGTTTTTCTCATGATGCTTTGTCACTTGAAATTCGGTCTTTTCTTCTTTTTTGGCGGTTTTGTAGTTATCATGACTATTTTTATTGCATTCTTCCTTCCTGAGACAAAGAATGTCCCAATTGAAGAAATGAATAGTGTGTGGCGATCACATTGGTTTTGGGCCAGATTCATTCCTCAAGACATGGTTAATAGCCATGCTCATCTTCAGGATCTTTAGTTTAATTTCTTTCATTTAATTAGATTAGTTTTTATGTATTATCTTATGTTGCTACAAATAATATATATCATTTAGTACAATTTACAATATTTAGTACATGTTTTTGCTACTTCTCTTCTAATCTTAATTATAGTATATAATAGTTTAATAAGACCAAAATTATTTATTGAAAATTACTAATTAATTATAAATGATGTATTAAACTTTAAATATTTATTTTATATCATGTTAATTTATTGAATAATAAAACAAATGGATCTTTGAAAAATTTTGCAATAAACATATAAGTTTATTTGTAAGGATGAAAAGATTACCAAATAAATAAATAAATAAATATATCAGAAATTTAATTTTGCGATAAAGTTCTATATATGTTCACTAAAAAAAGAAGAAAATATCAAATAAATTCAAAAAGAATTTTAACATTGAACCTTTGTCCTTCTCCCACATGGATCTAAAAAATATTAGAATTTTATAATTTTTTCAAAGAATGAAATGAAATTAAAGACCAAAAGAAAGATCAAATAATGTGTTTGCTATTGCGATTTTTTAGAAAGCTTCGCATTATAATTTTTCAAGAATTTATTTGATTTTCTTTTTATTATTTTAGAAACTTATAATAAGTCCATTATACAAAATTTTTAGAAACCTATTTGTTATATTGTTCTCATTTATTATTTTGATTAATGTCTATAAAAATAGTTTTATAATTTTATTTCTAAATTTTTTAATTTTATTAATTTATTGTTTAAGTGTTAGCAAAAAATAATTAATTTTGTTGGTCATCTAATATCGGTCATATCAAAATATTTGGTAATTCCAAATTTAATGTAAGTTATCTCAAAAAAATTTTACAAGAAAGTACTTGTATGGTGTTTTTTTTAAAGAATTTTATTAATGATAATGGTTAATAATTTTGAATTTCCTATGAACTTAGTATTGAGTGTGTTTTTTAATGGAAATATATAGTTTGATCAATCATGATGTAAGGAAATGTGATGTGATGAGGAAAATGGTACAAACTATTTCATTATTATTAATTTTTAATCTTATGTAGCAGATTTCGGTGATTCCAAAGTTTCACAATTTTTTAAAACGTGGTTTAGTTTGCAGCGGTTTTAAACTGTGACAACTTTAATTTTTATATGAAACATTGCCACAATTAATTTTGTCATTTGCAATGGTTACTCCAACGATGAAAATCGCTGCTAATCGTTTGGCCACAAAACATGGGACAGTGGTTGCTACGTGTTATCCAACCATTTTGTAACGGTTAAAATCGTCACTCAACTTTGAAAAAATGGCCACAAATCTCCCGTGCATGTTTATTTAGTGATATATACTAGTGCGATCCGATATCACTTCCAACATTAAGAAATGGCATCATTTTTTTTTTTTTATTTAAAAGAAACATAAACCAACCAAGAAGAGACTTTCTTTAGCTCCATAAATATATATCCCTCATGCAATGGATATGTCACCAATATGAATTGTACTCCATTATCTTGGAATCAAAATGAGTCTAATAATTGTGATGTCATATGCATGCCTTATATAAGTAAAAATCAGTAATGATCCATGACAAAGATTATACGACTACCCACAAATACTTCTTCACTGAAAAAAAATTTCTATACCAGTTTTTGATGATGATGAAATCAACAAAAGCAACTTTTGTAGTTGGCAAAAATTAACATTACACACAATTGGAGCAAATAGTTTGAAAGATCATCTCATTCAAACAAAAATTCCTCCACAATTCAGCATTGAGCCAGAAAGAACTGTCGGCACAGAATTAGAAAAGTATAAGGAATGAAAGTCTCAGACTATTAGCTTATAGTTTGGTTACTTACATCCATGGATGAGCCTCTCAAGAATCAGATGCTTAATTGTAATTTTGCCTATCAAGTGTGGGAGAAGATTCAAGATTTTTTTTTTTCGAAATCTTCAAAGGCTTAAATCAAACATCTCAAATCTTAGTTCAAGATGATCAAGAAAGAAGGTCTTTCAACAGCAGCAGATTATCTTAGTAAAATTCATATACTAAAAGAAAAAAGGTATGTCGCCATCCACACTTTTTTCTTGCCATGCTTAAAAGCATGGCCAAAAGGGGTCAATAGTTACGCTTTTATGAAGGTGGCGATTGATTAAAGATTTTGCCACACTTTTTCTTGCCACACTTCAAAAGTGTACCCGAAAGGGTCAACAGTCATACTTTTATGAGAGTGACGAATGATTAGTGATTTGAAGCTAGCCATATCAAACAACAAGCACGATTTTAAAGTGTGGCAAAATATTTTTGTTATCGTCACGTTTTTTAAGTGTGCCCGTTTTCCTTAACTCTTTTGGCACCGCAAAAAGCGTGGCCACAATGTTCCAAAAAAAAATATAGGTTTTCCACCCCTTTTTTCCTCGAAACACT
>NC_029775.3:102199566-102207586 GCF_000817695.3 Arachis duranensis
CAACCATTAATAATTTCCCTGAAATGTACTCATCAAAAGGATCCAGATGTGAAAATAACAACTAGCTTAGTTGAATAATGACACGTTTGTTGTGTGTTGTGAAAAAAGATATATAACTATAAAAACCGACTTTCTAAGAAATTCGGAAAAACATAGCTTAGTTCATTGGCTAATGCCTTAATTTCCAAGTAACTAACAAGCTTTGGTAATTAACATATTAACTATAAATACTGCTAGTTCCTGTTTCCAATTAGAAAATCATCTCAAAAGAACCTACCTTACTCAATTATTCATCTTTTTTAGGTACGGACGTCTTTCAATTTCTTTAGAATAGTAGAATATAATCTTATATCTTGTACATACATGATTTTAATTTCTTCTTATTCCTATTATTATTGTTATCATTTTCTTTCCTTCGCATCATTAAATATGTATCTATTACTTGATATAACATCTTATGCCTATTAATAATATGATTATATAGATTAACCTCTTAATTTATATTTTGATTTATTCTACTCATAGAAAATGCCTTTGTATAAAAATGATAATAGATAACAGTTACATAATTTGATATATTTAAATAAAAAAATATTTTTTATATACTAAAATTAATCACTAATATATTTGTGTATAAATATACATGTGATTTAATTTATTTTCAATATATATTTATATTTTAACATGTATTTTATAGTAAAGACTGACGTTGATATATACCTAGCTAGCATAATCCTTAGATAAATTACTTAATATAATACGTGTATGTTTTAGTTATTATTTTTATATAAAGACATACATCTTCATGTGAATAATTACTTATCATTAGTTACATTATTTTCTTGATGTCTCTATATTCGTTGTTAATTTCAACAGAATTTAATTATGGATCATCCTAATCATTCACACCCTTTACACTTGAACCCTCCTGGAGCTCCATACAAGTGCAATGGTTGTAAAGAACTAGGATTTGGACCAAGTTATGGTTGTGAAATTTGCAACTACATCCTTCACGAAGAGTGCGCGAACGTCGATCGCCTCGCCTTCCATCGATTTTTCCCGAAAAGCCACTTCGAGTTCTTCGAGAAGGCACCCGGATACCGAACTAGGTATTGTGATGCTTGTGGAAAAGATGTGCTAGGGTTTGTGTACCATTGTTCCCAAACAGGATTTGATTTGCACCCATGTTGTTTGAAGCTGAAAGATAGTGTTTGCGACAAAGATGGATGTGTGACATTGAAATTGTCTCAAAAGGTTCCTAGGAAGTGCCTAAAATATAAGAGTAGGAATGTTGTAAACAAAGTTAAGGGTTGGTCTTATGTGTCTTGTAATGAGGATAATAATTCTTGTTACCATGTTTCTTGTGTTAAGGAATTGATTCTTGAGAATTGGAAGAGAGGCTAATTTTCAACTCAGGAACAAAACAATTATTCAGTAATTCATCATGAGATGATTGAATATGAATCTCGTCAACTTGCTTTAACAAGATCATCAAGGAGATTGGGGACAATCAAGAAGTATACAAAGATAGCAGTTGTGATCTTCAAGCTAATATTTTCAGCCATTTTTGGAAACCCTATTTCAGCCATTACTACTCTTGTTGAAGCCCTAGTTCAAGATTATTGATGAAGATTTTTAGCTTTTTTTCCCCCTTAATTTTTTGTTTATGCTTTTGGTTAGTTTTTGGGATGAATAATAAAGCTTTTCCAAGTGTGATGAGTTTGGTGGTAGGTGGAATGCATACGTATTATGTGATATATATAATTATTAATTAAGAAATGTATGTGTATATAAATATATGTAAATAAAGTGTGAGAATATATATTATATTATAAGCAAAGAATAGTAAAAAAAAATGTAAGTTCTAGAAATTTAGAGTTTATAATATTTGAATTCTTGATTGATTGGCTTTGTTCATTGTTTGATGATTATAATTGATACCCTCATTCTTGTTTATTCTTAGTTGATTAACTATTTTTGAAAGTGAAATTATGGAAATGATTATAGAAATTTTGTGTTTTTGTTGAAATTTTTGATAAAAAAATGACTTTACTATATTGTTGTTTTTGAATTTCTAGCTCTATTATTTTTAAATTTTTGTTGATGATTTATTGATTTTATGATTTTTGTTGATTATTTATTGTTTTTTTTTAATTTTTATTGATGATTTATTTGATTTTTGGTTTTATTGTACTATTGTGTTAATGAGAGCTGTTGTTTTTACTGTGACGTTGATTTATTGATTTTAGTTATGAACAAATAATAATTCTTTGACTTTTGGCTCTATTGTAGTGCAGCTGTTTTAATTTAATGATAAAATATTTTGTATTATATATACTTTTCGCTCCAGTTTCAGTTGTCATACCTATTTGACAATGAAAAAGTCCAGCTTTATCATCCCTAATTATATCAATGTATTCAGTACACTTGTAACTCGAGTTCTTTAATAAAAGATTTATAGACAAATCAGAAATAAAATAAAAAAATAGTGCCATAATAAAAAGAAACAAAGATGATAAAAAAATTGCATAAATGTTCATGTTTGTATGCATATATTAGAGGATATGAAACTGTATTTATGATTTTTTTTCTTAGCCTCTGATATCATTTTTTAGAATTAAAGTCAACGATCTTCTGGAATACACTTGTGTAAAATTTGATAACAAATTTGGAAATTATTAATTTAAAAGATAATATTTTATGTAGTGTTTTAAATTAGAAAAATATTTTAAGACTTATATTAGACTATAATTATATTTTAGGATATTTATTTATAATTTATTTATTATTTTATTTTAAAATAATTTATCCAATTAAACTACAGTTAGACTGATTGGACCAATAAACTAATAACTAAAGCAGTTTGATGATCAAGTTCAATTCTCAGACCTTAATTCATAGTGAAAAGAATAGAACTTTACAAAAATTTTGTCATTACATGAGATTAACCTAAATGCAAAATCTTGATTACTCAAAAAAATAAATAAATAAAAAGCTTGGCGAATTTTATAGGCCTTGAAAAATAAAAAATTTAAATTAAGACACTTTTAATTTTGAAACATATTTTTGAGTACATAGAATTTTTTTCGTTTTGTCTTTTACAATAGCACAAGCTTAAAGATAAAAACAAAAGAAAGGTGAGAAAATAACATGGCCATGTATTTTGATTGGGTTATTCCATTATGCTATATGTATATCAAAATCAGCTATCAAAATTAATTATTAGTATAAAATATAGAGCAATGCTAGGAGGTCAGCAATTTTTGTGATTGTTAGCCATCAACTAGCCATCAATGATGATTTGATGGTGTGAAATTGGTGTGAGATTTCATCCAATGGTTCACATTTCTCTGCTGGTTACATGCTGGCCAAAATTCAATAAAAATGCTGGCTCCCTAGACTTTTCCTAAAATATATGTTGGAATATAAATACATTATAAAAATAAATTAAATCACACATATATTTATATACAAATATATTGATAGCTGATTTTAATGACTAATTTTAATATACAAATAGTATTTCTCATTTTAATTTAACCTCAAAATGTAACGAAGTTTACAATTATGACAAAATTTTACTACACAATTGAGTGTTACACCAATTTTAAAAAATACTACACAATTCAATAATTGAGTGTTACACCAAAAATTTTTTAATATTAAAAAAAATAGCCTAACTTATGCTCTTAGGGCACATATAATAGATAAACCTTTAAAGATAAAATTTTTTAAACTCATCAAAATTTATTACGAATTGAGATTTATTTATTATACATCCAATTGTTACCATCTCAATCACTTTTATACATGAATTATATTATTATCAAGGAAATTTTAAGTGACTAATTGATAAAAAAAACTAATGATAAATAAAAGAAAATGATTGAAATAAAAAAAATAAAAAAGATATGTTAAAATTGAATAAAAAAAAGAATTACTATATACTTTTTAATTTTTTTTGATACAACAAGAAAAAAATTTATTCAACTTAATTTATTTTATCTAATTTATTACCCAATTTTCTGATGCAATAAAAAAAATTCATTCAATCTTTTTTGTCCTCATGATTTTATCACAAAATCAAAAAGAGATTTTTTGCACTTCTAATTATTCAACAACAGTTACAATAGGAGGTATTTATTATAATCTTTTATTAAATTAAAATAAAAAATTATAAACCCACTAATACAAAAATTAATTTAGTAACTAAATAAATAAAATTAAATTGACCATTTTAATACTTAAAAATATAAATTAATAACTATTAAATAATATTTGAACTCTTTGTATCATTACTATTTAAATCCTGTATCATTTAAAAAAAATCATCTTCAAATTTTATAGTTAAAAAATAATATATAAAAAGAATAAATATAAGAGTAAATGGTCAATTAGTCTTTGAAAGATCAATTGTTCTTCAAATTGATTCTCAAAAGATTTTTTTAATCAAATTCGTCTATTAAAAATTATAAATTAGTCATATTAGTCATTTCGTTACTTTCTCTATTGATCAATGGTGTCAAAATTTTGTTAATGTGGCATGTTAAATCATAAATGACACCACAACATACATTTAGGCAGTGACAGACCCAGAAAATTTATGTTAGAAGGACAAAAATAATATACATTACTATCAAAAAATATATTAATTTAAATTTAAAAAAATAAAAGTGCACATTAATTATTTAAATATATTAATTAAATTTAATTTACTGAATTTTATTTATGAGAAGTCACATGATTTAATGAATGATTCAATTATTATTGGTTCTTTCATTGTTTTAGTCTTTTAGATTCTTCCAAGATAATAAAATATTATGTATATAGAGTGTTGTCTTTCTAATTGAAGAAGTATTTATACCGTAAGAAAAGAATGTTACGTAAAAGGAGGCGGGTGATCCATGGCTTCACTTGAGATATCTTAAAACTTAAAAGGTAATGATTGCTTAAAGAAAAAAGAAAAATAAGTTGGCGTTGCACGGATTCGAACCGAAGACCTTCAGTGTGTTAGACTGACGTGATAACCAACTACATCACAACACCATTTGATGATCTTCATAAATACTTATATAATACAAAAAAGTATTATAATGCATCCATGAATATTGAATATACCAATGTGTCTCTGGCCTTTGGAACCCCGAAAAGTGAAAACGGAAAACCCTAAAATCTTAAAACTGTTGTAAAATAAATATAAAATAAAAAAGAAGAAGTAATATAAAATAAGAAATATAATTAAATAAATCTAGTAATAATATTTACTGCGATTTCAAGATCTTATATTATTTAATATAAAACTTGAGACTTGTGGAAAATGGGCATCCACCTCAGGCAATCTTATCACAACACTCTCCTTTGGATGACCATTTAGGATTATGCCTCATTAAAACCTTACTAAAAAAAACTCAATAGAAAAAACTTTAGTGAAAAAAAAAGTATAAAATCCTTTGTGATGGAGACTGCCTCATTAAAAACCTTGTTAAGAAAAACCCAAAGGAAAAAAAACCCTGACCAAGAAAAAAAGAGTACAGTCTCCCCCTCTTGTCGACATCATTTTATGTCTCGAAATCGGAACATCACAATCTCATGTACCAATCTTTCAAAGGAGGATTTTGGGAGTGACTTTGTAAATAAATCTGCCAGATTGTCACTTGAGCAGATCTGTTGGATATCAATTGTCCCTTGATTTTGAAGATCATGAGTAAAGAAGAATTTGGGAGAAATATACTTTGTTCTATCACCTTTGATGTACCCGCCTTTAAGTTGAGCAATGCATACTATATTATCTTCAAACAGGACAGTTGGAGCTATCTTATGATCAATCAGTCCACATGATGACAGAATATATTGGATCAAATTCCGGAGCCAAAAACACTCGCGACTTGCTTCATGAATCGCTAGTATTTCGGCATGATTAGAGGATGTTGCAGCAATCGTCTGTTTCGTGGACCTCCATGATATAGCTGTACCACCATATGTAAACAGGTATCATGTTTGAGATCTCCCTTTATGTGGATCAGACAAGTAGCCAGCATCTGCATAGCCAACTAGTTGTGACTTGGATCCATAGGGGTAAAACAATCACATATCAACCGTTCCATGAAGATATCGAAAGATTTGCTTGATTCCACTCCAATGGCTTCTGGTTGGAGAAGAACTATACCTTGCTAGTAAATTCACCGCAAATGATATGTCAGGTCGCGTATTATTAGCAAGATACATTAGCGCTCCAATGACACTAATATATGGTACTTCTGGACCAAGGATATCTTCATTTTCTTCTTTAGGACAGAATTGATCCTTCTCCACATCCAAAGATCTTACGATCATTGGGGTACTCAAGGATTGTGATTTATCCATATAAAATCTCTTCAATATCTTTTCTGTGTATGTTGTTTGATGAATAAAGATCCCATTTTTTGTATGCTCGATCTGCAGGCCGAGACAAAATTTAGTCTTTCCAAGATCTTTCATCTCAAATTCTTCTTTTAGAGTTTTTGTAATTGTTGGAATCTCTTCAGGAGTTCCAATGATATTTAAATCATCAACGTATACAGCAATTATAATGAACCCAGATACAGATTTTCTTATGAAAACACATTGGCAGATATCATCATTCTTAAATCCGTTTTTGGCCAGATGCTCAGTAAGACGATTATACTACATTCGTCCAGATTGCTTTAGACCATATAAAGATCTTTGCAATTTGACTAAGTATAACCCTGGCGAATATTCATTGGATGGTTTAGATATCTTTAGTCCTTCAGGGACTTTCATATAGATATCCCGATCTAATGAGCCGTATAAATAGGCTGTTACCACATCCATTAAATGCATATGTAGTTTATGATATGCAGATAAACTGACCAAATAACGCAATGTTATCGCATCCACTACAGGGGAATATGTTTCTTCATAATCTATACCGGGCCTTTGTGAAAAATCTTGTGCCATAAGTCGGGCTTTGTAGCGCACAACTTCATTTTTCTCATTTCGTTTTCTCACAAATACCCACCGGTATCCAACAGGTTTTACATCTTCTGGTGTACGGACTACAGGTCCAAAGACTTTACGTTTTGCAAGTGAGTCTAACTCAGCCTTCATGGCTTCTTTCCATTTTGGCCAATCATTCCTTTGTCGACATTCTTCGACTGATCTTGGCTCAAGATCCTTACTTTCATGCATGATATTCAATGCCACATTATATGCAAATATTTCATTGACAATTGTCTTATTTCGGTCCCATTTCTCTCCTGAAAAGACATAATTTATCGAGAACTCATCATTTTCACAATTTTCAGGTACCTGAACGTCTTCTGGCATTAAAACTTTATCAGAATTTTGGACAACTGCAGGTGTCTTTACTATGTCTTTTTCAACAGAAATAGTATTTACCTCTTTTCTCTTTCGAGAATTTTTGTCTTTGGAACCAACAGGCCTGCCACGCTTCTGTCGTGAATTTGCTTCAGTGGCTACTTGTCCTACTGGGACATCAATTCGAATTGGGGCATTTTTTGCTGGTATATAAGATTTAGTTATCCTCTTTGTATCAGAAAATGCATCAGGGAATTCATTTGCTATTCTTTGCAAATGTATAATCTTTTGAACTTCTAGTTCACATTGCCCTAATCGAGGATCTAAATGCATCAACGATGATGCATTCCAATTAAATTCCTTTTCAGGAATCTTCTTCTCTCCCCCTAATGTTGGAAATTTTGATTCATCAAAATGACAATCCACAAACCGGGCTTTAAATACATCTCCAGTTTGTATCTCAAGATACCTCACTATAGAGGGAGAATCATATCCAACATATATCCCCAATTTTCTTCGGGGTCCCATTTTGGTGCGATTAGGTGGTGCAATAGGAACATATATCGCACACCCGAATATTCTTAAATGGGAAACATTTGGCTGCTGGCCAAATGCTAATTGAATAGGAGAGAATTGATGGTAACTTGTTGGCCTCAAACGAATAAGTGCTGCGGCATGTAAAATAGCATGCCCCCAAACCGAG
>NC_029775.3:102207618-102216088 GCF_000817695.3 Arachis duranensis
GCAGCATTATCAAGACGAATTACTTTGATTGGATTTTCTGGAAATTGTGCTTTTAATCAAATAATTTGAGCCAGTAATCTCGCAAACGCCAGGTTGCGAGAAGATAATAAGCACACATGTGACCATAAAATATCCAAAAGATCCACATGGTGGATGAATAGGTCCACATATATCACCTTGAATCCTTTCTAGCAATTCAGGGACTCAAATCCAATCTTTACTGGTGATAGCCTTAAAATTAACTTTCCCTGAGAACATGTAGCACAACAAAATTCACTAGTTTTAAGAATCTTCTGGTTCTTTAGTGAATGTCCATGGGAGTTTTCAATAATTCTCCTCATCATGGTTGTTTCCGGATGACCCAATCGGTCGTGCCAAGTTATGAATTCATTTGGGCTAGTAAACTTCTGGTTTACAGTGGCATGTGATTCAATTGCACTAATCTTGGTATAATACAACCCAGATGAAAGTGAGGTAATTTTTCTAATATAACTTTCTTATTTGAATCATGAGTTGTGATACATAAGTACTCATGATTTCCCTTATTTATAGTCTCAATATGATATCCATTTTGGCGAATATCGTTAAAGCTCAACAAGTTTCTTCGAGACTTGGTAGACAATATTGCATTATTTATTATGAATTTTGTTCCTCCAGGAAACAAAATTATAGCTCTTCCGGAGCCTTCTATCACATTGCCTGAGCCAATAATAGTATTAACACATTCTTCTTTTGGCACCAAATGGGTAAAATATATATCACTTTTAAGAATAGTGTGCGAACTTGTACTATCCGCAAGGCATACATCTTTATTATATATCCTTGCCATTCTCTTCAAAGATAAATAATAATAATAAAATGAGTAGTATGCACAGTTAAATTGAGTACTTGATTGGAATTATTTTTCTAAGAAATACTGCACATAAAAATAATGTGTTGAGTTAAGAAATTAACTAAATTAATTAGTGATGACAAACATTATTTTTGGCAAAATAAATAATTAGAGTTGTTAAACTAATAAGTACACATTGCTAATTATTTATGTTATGTTGCAGGCCATAATTCAATTTTGGCAGCCCAAGTTGAATGAATAACAAAACAAAGCTGGTGGGCTAAATGAGAAATGAAAATAAACCAAGCCCAAGTCATCCATCTCAGGCAAAATTCTTCAAGAAGCAAAGGAAAGGAACCAACGGGCCAAAAATTGAAAAAATCCAACCCAAGCCCGGTTTGATAATTCAGCAAGCAAATTCCCTCCATGTTGCTCCAACCAAAGCAACGTTCCCCTCCTCTCAGATCAAGTCAAATCGGCTTCAGAAAAAGTAAGAAAGAGACAGAGAGAAAGAGCTTCTTCACCAAGCAAAACACCAAAGAAGCAAGAGAGAGAAAAGTTAAGCTTGATATACAGAAGCAAAAGCAGAAAATCTAATACAAATCAAGCTTAAGAAAGGTAATCCATCTCATCTTGCATGCATCAGATCTTCATCCTTTCTTCCCTACTCTCTGTTCTATCCGAAAATGGTATTCAAAGAAAAAGTTGATCTCTGTTCTTCACTGCTACAAATCCACGGTCACAAGAGATTCTTGGGGACCAAGTTGCATCTCTATGGTTCAGATTTGGTTGACCATTGGAAAACAATTTCGGTTACTCTTTCATGGCTTTCGGTCAAGTTGGAAAAGTCAGAAGGAAAGGTTCCACTTTGATGATTGAGAAGAAAAAGTGAGCTTGTGGGTTGGTGAAGCTCAAGGCTCAAGATGTTGACCTTGGAAAAAGAACCAAGGAACATGCAAGGAGATAAAAAGAAGCTTGTTGTTCATTCTGAAGCAAGGAGAGAAAACCAGAGTTTGAGAAGTTGAGTTCTGTGAAGTATTCCCTGTGAAGTTCCTCTACTTTGACAATGCTCTCTATCAAAGAAGCATTCTGCCAACACTGAAGAACAAATTCAGAGGTTTGCAAAGCTGGTTTTTCACATAGCTTAGAGGCTGTTGATGAAGTCAATCTCCTTCATGTTTTACTGATTGTAATGTACTTTTCTAAACTTATCTTTCTGTAATTTCTTGAGAAAAAAGGCAAAGTGAGAAAGCTTAAGAAAAAGCCATGAGTGGAAAAAGGCAGAGAGATACACTTGAGAGAAAAGCCTAGAGTTATTTTCATATTTCTTTAGGTTAGCTAAGTGTCTTGTATCTTGTACCTATTTGGTATCCCTTTCTTAGTTGGGTGAGCACTAAGGGTGAATAGTTAGGAGTTAGCATAGCCAATGTCAAGTTAGAATAGAACTTGAGAGTGAAATTGGTGTATGTAATTCTGTTAACTATAGTGAAATTCTTCCATAATTGTGGAGGAGACTGGATGTAGGTTGCATAACACAAGGCAACCGAACCAGGATATATGCTGGTGTTCTCTTTTCTCTTCTCTGCTAAGTTCTGTTTTCTGATATTCATGAGACAAAAATAAATTGTCTCATAAATTTCCGCTGCTGAGTTCAAACAGAATCAGAATTGTAATTTTGTTTAAAAAGGTTCATAATAACAACTTAAAAGGAAGGCATAGATTCAACCCCCTCTTCTCTAAGCCTACCACAACCTTCATAATGTCATATACTAATTTTTTTTAAAACATGATACATTTAATGATTTCAAAATTTATAAACATTAATATTTCATCATATTTGAAACTCAAATACATAGAAAATAAAACTTAACAATAAGTTCTTTACATTATTTATTTATATGGATACTTAATAATCTCACACATTAAACTATTCCATCATTGATCAAATGACCAATATTTCCTTCAGGATCCTCAAAGAAATTAGATACATCATAATGAGTGGTGGAATTTTTAGCATCATTTGAAACAAAATTCGACTCTTTTCCCTTGTCGTCCTTTTTCAAAGATACTTGGTAAAGATCGACTAGGTGCCTTGGGGTACGGCAGGTACGTGACCAATGGTCCTTTCCACCACAACGGAAACACTTATCCTCTGTTGATTTATTTTGTCCGATATTTCTTTCTTTATCCCACTTCTGATGAGATCCCCTCTTTTGAACATAATTCTTTTTCCTTCCATAATTTTTCTTGTTATTAAAAACTTGCCTTTTATCTCTTCTGGGGTAATTTGCCACATTTACTTCAGGAAATGGGGCGGCACCAGCTGGGCGCACTTCATGATTTTTCAAGAGCAACTCATTGTTGCATTCAGCAACAAGAAGGTAAGAAATTAACTCAGAATATTTTTTAAACCCTATTTCTCGATACTGCTGCTGTAGGAGCACATTCGAGGCATGGAAGGTTGAGAAAGTTTTCTCCAACATATCATGATCAGTTATCTTTTTCCCACATAATTTCATTCGTGAGGTGATTCGAAACATTGTAGAATTATATTCATTTATAGATTTAAAATCCTGTAGACGCAAGTGCGTCCATTCATATCGAGCTTGAGGAAGTATCACCATTTTTTGATGATTATACCTTTCTTCAAGGTCTTTCCAAAGATCTGCAGGATCTTTTAATGTGAGATATTCATTTTTCAATCTTTCGTCAAGATGAAGACAAAGAAAAATCATGGCTTTGGCTTTATCCTTCTGGGATGCACTATTTTTAGCCTTAATGGTATCTCCAAGATCCATTGAATCAAGATAAATTTCAGCATCTAGTATTCATGATAAATAATTGTTTCCAGATATATCAAGAGCATCGAATTCAAGATGAGAGAACTTCGACATAATAAAAATTTGTTACCTGAGTCTTCCTAAAAATTTGATCAGAGTCTCGTACTGATAACGTGTTGTAAAATAAATATAAAATAAAAAAGAAAGAAGTAATATAAAATAAAAAATATAATTAAATAAATCTAGTAATAATATTCACCATAATTCATTTTCAAACATTATTTAATATAATTTTCCTTAAAAATCTAAGACTTGTGAAAAATAGACATCTACCTCATGCAATCTTATCACAACAAAAACATCTCGTTCTGCCGTCGCACATCGCAGTTGCGCCAACACCCCACGCCACTGCCTCACACAATTAAGGTCTCTCTCTCTCGTTGGGCTTTAGTGTATCTGTAATTTTTGAAGCCATGATTTCTAAGCATATTTTATAAAGTATTTATTGGGATTGACTGTTTAGAAATCATGCTTTTGTAATTTGCTCATTCCTCATTACGAACATGTTTATATTGTCATCATAATAAACATATTGACCTTCTTCAATAATTTTAATGTATGAAAGAGAAATAAGCAGACAAAAAATAGAATAGAAATTACCAGGGTTCTGAAACCGGACCGAACCCGTCCAACCGGGAACCTGAAGGCTTTGCGGTTCGGTCCAGCAAGAGAAGCCGCTAGTTTAAAATTAAAAATTGCTTAAAATCGTTGAATCGGTCGGTCGGATCGAACCGGTACCGGCCGGTTTTATGAAACGGCATCGTTTTTGCATTTTGTTTCAAAAAGGAAAGAGCCAGGTTCTCGTCCTCAGTCACCTGAAGGCTGAAACCCTTGCCTCCCTCTCGAGCCCCATTCCTGATTCCTCATTCTCGTACATAATCTCATTATTTCTGTCCAACACAACCCTAGTCTCATTGCGCCGCCGTTGGTCTCACCGTCGCCGCCTGGTTCGTCGTGGTCGTTCGCCAATCCTCCTGTTTCGTCGTGCTCGAAGGCCCTTCCATTCCCCCAACCCCAGCGTCTCCAGGTCCTGCTCCGCCGTCGTCCCTCTGTCGTGTTCGTCGCTAGCTCCCCGTCGTCCGTCGCCAGGTTCCCGTCGTCTGTGGCTCTCCCTCAAATCTCTGGTCACTGCCCTCGCTGAAGGTAATGCCTCGGATGCTCCGTCAGTGCTCGGTGCTTTTCCTTTGTTGATTGGCCTTGCTCACTGCCTGATAATAAATTTTAACTCTGTTTCTGGCTTGTTCTTGTTTGTTATGGGTTGATTAACTGTTACTGGCTTGTTCTTGTTTGTTCTGGATTGATTTACTGGCTTGTTCTTGTTTGTTCTGGATTGATTATTACTGATTGATGATAAATTGATACCGATAAATTGTTACTGGTTTGTTCGTGCTTTTATTTTTTTCTGTTAAATTTTATTAAAGTTTCTTGATGATACATTTTGTGCACATTGCCTAAAGGAATACTTGTAATTTAAGTTGGTGCTTAATACTCTTATTGTATCACATAGCTCACTACTAGTGCATGCTGTTCGTGTTTGTTTTTTAGTTTAGAAATTATCAAATTATATTGATTATTGAATGGCTCTGCTCACTATTGCTATGCTGTGTTGTACTCTGGTTTGTGTTTTCTTCGCTCCTGTGCTGTGTTTCTTTTGGCTCCCTGCTGTTCACTGCTGAGCTTTTTTGTGTTTAATTAAGTCAATTAAAATTATGCTTTGGGCTTAATTGTGCTTAGATTGTTAAGTTAGTTAATTCAGCATACGTTCTGCTGTGCTGTTGTTGTGCTGATGTTTTTTGTTTTGTGATTTCTCTGCGTAGTGATGTGCTGCTGAAAACTGAATTGCTGCTGTTTTGTGTGTGTGTTTGTGTTTGTTTTACTGTTTTGTGATTTAATTATGCTTAGATGGTGACTGTCTTCATGATTAGTTATTTCAGTTATGTAGGATTTTGTGATTTCTTTGCATAGTTATGTGCTGCTGGAGACTGAATTGCTGCTGTTTTGTGTTTGTGTTTTACTGTTTTGCGACTTAATTATGCCTAGATGGTGGCTGTCTTCATGATTTATTGATTTCAGTTATGTAGAATTTTGTGTTTTTTTGCATAGTGATGTGCTGCTGGAGACTGAATTGCTGCTGTTTTGTTTTTGTGTTTGTGTTTTACTGTTTTTGTGACTTAGTTATGCATACATGGTGATTGTCTTCATGATTTATTGATTTAGTTATATAGTGTTTCGTGATTTCTTTGCATAGTGATGTGCTGCTGGAGATTGAATTGCAGCTGTTTTGTTTTTGTGTTTCAATTTTGAGTTTGTACTTAAATAAGTTCATAGTAGAATCTTTTTTCTTGGTGCTTCAAGCACCAGAAAATACTTTTCCCACCTAACACCCCCCCTTTTGTGAATCACTATCCCTCTGAACTTTCAAAATCACCCGACCAAAGCCCTAGGTTCTCCCTGCAACGGTTCTGCCGCAGTGCCGCCGCCGTCCGTGCTGTCGGCGTCTCCACGTCTTCTCTTGTAGCCCAGGCCCTCTCTTGTAGCTCGGCGTCCTCCTTCCCCCTGTCCCCGTCCTCCCTGGCTTCTCTCGAACTTGGAGCAGCTCGCCGCCGTGTCGCCGGTCGCCGTCGTCTCGCCGGTCGCCGTCTGTGTCTCCGTCGAAGGTTAGCGGCACTGCTTTCACTTCTTCGGTTCTTCTCTTCCTTTTATGCTCTGTTTGCTGATTTTTGAATGTGAAATTGTGAATGGATTAATGGAAATCAAATAATTGATTTTGTGCTGCTGCTCTTTTTTTAATTCCTGAAATTTTTGTTGAAATTTTCTTGCTGCTGCTAAAAATGGATTAGGGATTACTTGTTGCTGTTTTGTAATTAGGGATTATGCTCTATTAGCTTTATTGATTTCAGGTTTAGTGTGATTAGGGATTACTTGCTGCTGTTTTGTAATATTTGTTGCTGAATGCTAAAATGGAAATCAAATCAAATGCTGTTTGTTGCTGGATGATAATTTTTGTTGCTGAATGCTGAATGCTGTTGGTAGTATTAATTTTGTGCTGCTATTAATATTCTGGCTGTGCTGCTGCTGTTTTAATTTTGTGAATGATATATTAATTTCAGTTATGAATGATAGTATTAATCAAGAAGCAATTATCTGATTATCTGATTAATTATTTGAATGTTTTTATTGATTGATTATCTGATTAATGATTATTGATTAGCTTTGGCTGTTCTCTTTGTTGTTTTGTGTTTTGTGATCTTTCTGGGTAGTGATGTGCTGGTTTGTGTTTTACTGTTTTGTGACTTAATCATGCATGGATTGTGGCTATCTTAATAATTAATTGAACTCCAATATTTAGTTCAAAACATTCCCAACCTTGCGGTCCTTGAATGCTGGAAATAGACTGCTTCTTCCTGGGTTGCGGAAATTGGAGCTTTTATTCTAGCACAATAGCATTAATAAATCTGGCCTTTGAATTATTAGGAATCAGCTTATACTAGTGCTAGGAAATATGAATTATGTTCTATAAGCACCCTTTTTATTTGGGTCTTAAGACTGACTTGTGTGTGACATTAAGCTTCACAAATTATGCTGCATTATGACTGGCTTAATTCTCAGATTAATTTATTTGTCTTAGTTTAAGGTGGATATATGAGTTTTTAAATATGGTGATATGGTGAAAAAGTTTTATTTTTGATTTACTATCATATTTTCCCACATACAAGTCCTGAACTATACTTTTGTTGTACACTGCATCCTGCATAGGTTTTTGTTGCATTGAATGGTGCATTTCAATATTTCATACACTTTTGGAGTACTTCGCAAACATGTATAATACAGCAGTTGTTGGTCAATTAGATTTGGACTTGAAACTCAGTATATTTTGTATACTAGCTGGGCTATTTAATCTTAGTCTTAATTAAAATATAAGGTTAAGGATTTTACAACTTTTGTATTTCTAATTTTACATGTTAAAAACTGATTGTACTCAGAAGCTAGTTCAAAGCATATTTTTTAAAGCTTTGGACTAAAACTGTACGCAAATACATGAAAAGTGGTTTATTTTACTGAAATTGTAGAGAGTTTGAAGAGAAAACAATTCATTTCTTGAATGATTGCTGCTTTTGTTATTTCAAACTTCAAAGATATAACTACAAAATGTTTTTTCCAGTTGAACCAGTAAATCAGTGAACCAATGATGAAAGCGATTGACCGGTCTGGTTCTCAAAACCTTGTTGAGCAGTCAATCGATTTTACGAAATTTTTCACGTAAAATTTCGATTTTTTTCTGCCTTGTCCTTGAGTGAGTGCTCTCCGTTCGTGTTTTCCTTGGCGTGCACATGTTATGCTTGTCACAAGCCTTGTAAAGGCTTTTATCTTCCCCTTTAGATTCGATGTGAAGTATTGAAGCATTATGAAACTAAATGAAGGAATAACTTTGTGATGTTAAATTGCAAAATATGAAAACGATGGGTTATACCCTCTTAGCTTTGCTACTAGACCATGCTATTTCTTGGAATTTACTATGTTAATTAATGTATATATTTACATAACATATTCAAGTAAATTATTTTTTATTTATTTAATTTAATTTTAATTTTATACTCACTCTTCTTTAGATTAACTATATTTTTAATTATACACTTGTTAAAATAAATACTAAATTTTATTAAATATTTAAAAATAAAAAAATAAAAAAAATTTATTAATCATAACATGTTTTTTATTGAAATAGAAATAATAGTTAATTAACAAAAAGATAAAAAACATATTATAAAAAAAATAAAATAAAATTTTATATAATTAT
>NC_029775.3:102219438-102234217 GCF_000817695.3 Arachis duranensis
TAGTCGTATGGAGATTTAGTTTTACGTACAATATTAACTTTTTGACTCTTTCTAATACTAAATTAGAAAACTAAGTCCTGAGTTGGTCCTAATTTACTATATTAAATATAGAGCTAAATAAGTCATTTGTTTTTATGCTTAAACAAGATAAAAAAATATGAAAAATAATTTATATGACGTGCAAACTGTTTTACCTTTTTTTATTCTTTAAAATAATTTTATTTTTGCCTTGTTTAAAAGCTAAAATAAAACGATATTATTTAAACATGTATCTTGTGTAACAAGTCAAAACTTCGTTGACTCAACAACAAAAAGAGTCCAAAGACTAATATAATGCTTAAAGTTAAATCTCGAAAATCAGTATAATAAATTTTGCATACGAATAGCCAAAGTGGTGAATCAAAGTATAATAAATACGTTGTTAATTATTATGATAGTCGCAGGTCAAAGGAAACTCCATTATTATGTTCATCTTGAGAATATCCTATTGACAAATATACGGTAACTATAACCATTAGAAATTCTTAAAGTGAGTCAGTTCAATGGTCATATCTCTATATGCACCATCTATATATATAATTTAATAAATGAGATCTATTAATTTTCATCCAATGAAGACCATTATATATATATTGATCTTTCCGGATTATTAATGTTCTTTTTAATAATCCTATAACCAAGAACAATTTAGATTAAATTATAAAAGATTTATCTTTTAATATTATGATCACTATCACAATGATAAATCTCTAAATTTAATCAAGAACCTTATTATATTAACATTTAAATATAATTAATATAATAATAATAACAAATTATTTGACACATGATTGATTAGATTATGGTCATACTTCTTATTCCCAACACTTTTTTGCAGAAAAGTGGGCACATGCATATTAAAAAACATCTACACAGACAGATAACATTATAATAGAAAAACATTTGTACCAATACAAAAGTTTGGTATCCAATTTCTTCTTTCTATTTTATGCTATTTTTTTGTTATTAAAAAATAATTTTACCCCACGACAGAATTTAAAAACTAATTCACTTTTAATAAAAAAAACTGCCCCTACATATTCAATTCTTTTTTTTGTAAAGAAATGACTCTACCCACGATAAAATTTAAAATTGATTCATTTTATTTCAGGTAACACAAAACTTAATATGATAATTTATTTTTTTTGCTATAAATTCAATTTTTGCTTAATATCTATATTCTAGTCTTTAAAAAATCTAGGAATGGAAGTGCATGATCATGGAGCTGGTACAAGCAACAGACGTCATAATAATATAATTGGTTGGTATTCTATAACAAAATTAATTAAATTAATATACACTATTTATATATTTCTAATATCTATTGTTTAACTTTAAAAAAAAAAATTTTACATACAACATAGTACTCCTTAATGAAACAATATATAAAATTACTAGAGTTTGGTGTCCAACTCTTTTAGACTTCGTGTATCTTTACACAATTCATTTCAACAAATAAATTTATAGGACAAAATAATAATTTTTTTAATATTCCATCCTCATCATATAATATTAAATAGTTAAAAAAAATTAAAATAAACAATGTATTCATAAAACTAATAATAACAAATAGAATAAAAAAGAAAAATATAAATATATCTCTTATTTCTTGTTATGTGTATTTTTTAATATGGGTGAATAGATATATCTTACAAAGTAATAACGATGAAATAAAAATAAATTTATTACTCTATGTTATAAAAGAAATACTGAGTACTCTTTAACTAAAACTTTTATTATAAATTTATTACGAAAAAATGTATTTATATTTTAAAATAATATAGATGTTTGGGATAAAAAATAAAAAATCGAAGAATATGTCTTTGCATTCTTATATTAAAATATAAATGAAATCATTTTATATACAAAAATATTATTTTATAAGATAATTACAAAAAATTTTCAAACGCTCCTAATTTAATTCGTTGATCTAGTAACACACACTTGATAAGATATTAAATAGTATTCTTATATTAAAGTTTATCATAATAATTTTATTATCAAAATAGTTATTTATATATTGTGTTAAATTAATGCAACATAGTGATTTTTAATATACTTTAATTTAATTTTTTAATTTTTATTTTAACTTATATTTTTATATTTTAAAATTTTGGTAATAATATATATTTTTTATAATTTTAAAATTAAATTAGAAAAAATTTGACTTAAATACAAACACAATGCTAGAAGAAGAGCAATTCACCTGCCTTGTGTCATGCACAAAATTCTTGTCATATTCTTGCAAAAAAGCTCAAAAATATCCATGCTTAAAGAAGCTCCGCCAAGTGGTGGCTTGTCGAATCAGTTTCTTGTTGATAATGTTTCAAGGTCTGCAGCTACCCATATGGATTTGACAAGAAGCAACTTTCTTTCAAAACCTTATTCTTTTGCCAGCAACACAGGTAATATGTTATTAAGTTGTTTTATTTGGTCTTACTGTTATACCAAGCTGCTTATGACATGTGCTAAATTAAGTAAATTCGGCAATTATCAAAAGAGTATCTCTAGCTATAAGTGGGTTCGCAGCATTTTGGTACTAATTAATTATTACGTAACTAGTTTTGAAGCACAAACTTTGACAAGGAGCAAACAGATATGTTGCAGCACCTTTGTTGCATTTAGATAAGCCACATAACATTTAGTTGTTATAGTTAGTGTGTGTGTGTGGTTTTTTTCTTTTTAGTAGTTATAGTAGTTGTATTAATATTATGGGAAACTTAGATGTCCATAGAAGTGACATGGGCTTGGTTTTGTAGGAAATCCTCTCGGAACAATACAACAACCAAACGGGAGTGTTCCTGTGATTTAGCAACTTCGATGGGATTTTTTTGCTAGGTGGTACAGGTAACTAATACGAGGTTAGGATTTAGCTCCATTTTTTAAGCTGATAGAGTAAATTACTCAAATTGTACATCCTGTCATCTACTCTGTAAATGAAACTTACCTTTGTTATATAATGGTTGGAAATGAAGAAATTATTAATTGTGTTCAGATTTTATGATTGTTGCCGACTCCTGAAAGTTGGATTTTTTTTCTAATCTGCTTAACTTCATAACAATTTGGACTTTTTAATAAAATAGAAGGCAGAATGTTTGGTGGCAACAGGCACACTGGCATCATTCATGTTATTACAAGATTTTTCAATATAAGTAAATTTTTTTATTTTTAGAGTATTCTCAAAAGTAAAGCAAGATTATGTCTTTAGATTTTATGTGATTTATCTAGAATCAAGTGTTGCTAAATTTGCAAGTATAGCAAATTTTGCACCATTCTGAGTATTCAGAAAAGTATATCCTAAATGAGCTGTTAGGAGGATTCTCTATCTTCCTCCATAGAAGATATAAAATTCAAAGGCAAAAGATAAATAAACATTAGCTTGAATTATATATACCATATATGGAAAACTAATGAAAGGAATAAAAAAGTTATCGATAATTTAATGAAAAAGATACAATATCAGCTGAATAACAAGTTGTGTACAAAACACAAGAGCCATTACATGAACTGAATATCCAAATTTCCAGTAAGTCTATAAAATTCTCTTATACTTGCTTGCTCAAACCAGGTCAAAAATAACAAAATTGGTAGAGAAATTAAGATACTTTCTCCAGTAATTGCAACTACACTAGATATCGTATGTTAGAAGCCCCCCAAAAGGGCATCCCAAATGTCAAAGCATCAACCTTGACGAATTAAACTACCACCTTGATTATTCCAATTTTACCTACATTATTGTTCATGTCATTTAATGGTGTTTGAATTAAGCTACTACTTATTCTTGACAGTTAGGCCAAGTTCACCTGCAACAATAACAGTGGTAGCCATATCAATGAACATTCCATGCTCCACAACACCGGCGATTTGCAGAATGGAATCGCGGCAGCCTTCAAATCCCCAATACTCTGCTTGAAATACAAATCAATGATATAGTTGCCATTATCAGTGACATAAGGCTCAGCCTTTTCGCCCAAAGTTTTGAGCTTTGCAACGCAACCAGATTCCTGAAAGAGATTCTGAAGCCTAGAAGCAGTGAACTTCCAACAAAATTAAATAACTTCAACGGGCATAGCCAAACCGCTACCACCAATATAGTTAACGAGCTTGGACTCATCGACGATTACAACGAACTTCTTACAAGCACCTTCAACCATCTTCTCCCTCAAGAGGGAGCCACTGCAGCCCTTGACGAGGTTAAGGTAAGGATCAACCTCGTCGGCGCCGTCAATGGCGAGATCAACGACGGGGTGAGAGTCCAGATCTGACAAGGGGATCCCAGAGAGAGGGCTTGCTCGTGCGTCTTCTTGGAAGTGGGGATTCCGACGATGTCCTTGAGCTTGCCCTGACGGAGAAGCTCGCCAATTCGGTCGACGGCGTGTTTGGCAGTGGAGCCGGTTCCGAGGCCGAGAACCATACTGGATTCGACGTACTCGATGGCTTTGTAGGCGGCGATTTTCTTCAGATGGTCTTCGTCTTCGATAAACTGAACAAAACTTGAACAATAAACTCATAACCCTAAACTGAACAATAAATCAGCAAGACCAAATTACCAACAATAAATTGAATAGATAGTAAACAGCAATACCAACAATAACCCTAAAGTGAATAAACTGAACAATAACCAGCAAATCTAACAATGCATCAGTAAAGATTACCTGAATAGATGGCTCGGGCTCCATATGCACTTCAATCGGTGGCTGGGTGGGAGATTGGGAGGGGCTGTCTTGATCGTGGGTGACCCTAAATCCAGAACCCAGAAACGCTGCTGGTGGAGGCGGTGAGGTCGGAGGTGGCGAGGTCGGAGGTCCTGTGTTGATCGTCACCCGTCGGTGCTGTCTGCTGTGTTGCCCTGTGGCTTTTGGGTCAGTGGGTGACTGGGTGGTGGCGAGCCAGGCGAAGTGCTGTGTTGAGCTGGGTCTTCATCTTCGTGGTGCACCGGCGGTGGGGGATTTGCTCTGTTCGGTGGTGGGATTTGGAGAAAGGCTTCGAGACTCAAGGAGGTGGGTGGCTCAGGCTGGCTCCGTAGATGGGTGAGTGGGTGCGCAGGCCGCAGAGGGCGAGATATGGTGGCTCAGGCTGGCTCCGAACTGGGATTTGGCAGTTAGGTTTCCATGGGGGATTTGGGGAGGGATGGAGTCGCGCAGCAGTAAGGAAACACACACTAGGACTCGTTTTTTTGGGGGGGGGTTGGGGTTGGTAGTTTTTAATTTTTAGGGTTTTTGAATTCCAAGACCCAAGATGTTTATACCTATTTTTGTTGAAAATAAATAAATAAATAAATGAACTTCGCCCGATACTCGTCAGTTGATTCATATTTGATAACTCGTATGAAAGCTTATTCCCTTTTGGTAATTGCTAATGGCCAATGACAATGTTGCATCTTGATCTGGTCACTTACAATATAATTCTAGGGTTTATTGGTTATAATACCTATGAATTCTTAATCAATGAATCAAAACATTAGATCCTTACTACATTGTTCATTTTCAGTACTATTTTTCATTATTATTATTTATAGTGCATATAACATTGCAATTATTCATAATATGATAGCGATTAAAATGGGGATGAAGCAGCAGGAAGAGTATGATGGCGACGGTGCTGCTGCTGTTTCTTCCACACAGAAAATGGTGTTTGCTTACTATGTCACTGGTCATGGATTTGGCCACGCAACTCGTGTTGCGGAAGTAACCTCTCATTTCTCATTGTCATTGTCATTGTCATTCATGATTCATTATTTCAATATTGCATTACACTTAAGTTTGAATTGCAATTTCAATTTCAATTGCATGTATACATGCAGGTGGTGAGGCATCTAATCCTTGCTGGTCATGATGTTCATGTGGTCACTGCTGCTCCTGAATTTGTTTTCACCAACGAAGTGCATTCTCCTCGCTAATTCTTTCGCAAGGTGAGTTTAATTCATTTTAGCTTGATTCAGACTTAGTTTGATAGTTGGATCCACTTCAAAATGGGGTTGTTCATGACCTAGATTAGTTGGACTGTATATGGATATGTTTGCTATGGAATGAAATGAATGCTAGGATCATAGCCTGTATAGGTGTTTATTTTTGTGAATAGAAAAAAAAAGCACATGCTTTACTACGTGTAATGATAATTGTACTCACCTTGAATTAAACATTGGGTTGACACACACCTTTACCACCATTGGATTGGATGTTGTCTGACTTCAAATCATGGTAACGGTTTTGTGAACTGGCTTAGTATTTGATGCAAAATGAGTACATCAATCATTATTCATTCAGTAAAAGGAGTAAAAGAATTACTATAGTTAGTCCATGCTATTTTAATTTTTTGTGCGTTGAAGGAGATTTATCATCTTCTAGAGTTGTATTCTCGAATCTGGACATTCATCTTATTCAAAAGCACATAATTCTTACAAATTAGAGATACATTTATCCATTTTTTTCAAGGTGGTTTTGGAGTGTGGAGCTGTTCAATCAGATGCTTTGACAGTCGATCCCCTTGCCACTTTGGAGAGGGTAAAGAAACATAACTTCTTAGTTCAGTTAGTTGATTAGTTATAATAAAGATGATCAATGCTTGAACTTTAAATTGTTCTTCTTTGTATTTGGTTATATTAGTATACTGAGGAAACAGTGAAGCCCCGTGCTAGTATCTTGGCGAAAGAAGCAGAGTGGCTGAAATTCATCAATGCTGACTTAGTGGTAAATAAATTATTCTCATGCCAGCCATTTTTGTATGAAGAGAATACACTGTATCTGGTGGACCCTTCTAAAGCTGATATGTAAATGCAGGTATCTGATGTCGTCTCCACTGTATGTCGTGTTGCAGCTGATGTTGGTATACCCTCTGTTTGTGTGGCCAATTTCAGGTAATCTTCCTCCCCTTTTGTGACTGGTGCCACACTAAAAGAAAATGTAGGAAATAAAATTATTGTCTCAAAATGTCTATGTCCTTTCATCTTAGTATTAAGATCTCTCTTCATCGTGTATTCTTTCGAAAACCTGATTGGTATAAATTCTTTTTGACTCCATCGCATCACTAAGTTGCTTGTTCACTTTCTAATTCACTGCCTAAATTAAATAGTCTTTACTAGTAATAAAAAATTTAATCGTAAATGATGCAATTAGAAACTACTTCATTTCAGCACTTGAGAGTTGAGATGAATTGGATTGCTTATTTTTCATAAGCTGCATCAATAATTATTGCTCATTCGATATCGTTGTGATTTCAGTTGGGACATCATCTATCTGGATTATGTCATGGCTGCTGGACCTGATTCTCGTTCGATAGTTTTGCAGGTATCAGCAATATTCTATATAGAAAGTTATCTTTCTGTGCTGCCGTTTGAGAGAAATTTTAGGTTTCTGATTGTGTATCTTAAAAAATTTGATGCTAGTTTGGGATTTAATATATGCATATAGTTTCTGAATCTGATCCGATATTTATGGTGCATACTAAATGACTTTATGAAGCCCCACAGAAAAAGATAAAAGTCCAGCCAAGTAAAATCCTTTCAACTTTTATTATTTTTTAACAAAGATAAAAGATGCAGTTGCATATTTATCGATGCAGATAGCTGAAGACTATTCTAATTGTAATTTCCTTATCCGCCTTCCAGGATATTGCCCAAGTATGTTAGTTCTTATAAAATTTCACAACAATTTCGTAAAATTATTTAAATAGCTGTCTAAATCTTGTCTTTTTAACAGTATTTGTTGCATATTTGCAGTGCCCACTTTTCGCAATGTTATTGATGTGCCTCTTGTTGTGAGGAGGCTGTATAAATCCACAGAAGAGGTACTGCAACAGTACAACATGAACCTTTGCGGAGATTTTCCATACGATGGTTTCGTTCCTAATCTATGACCATGTAATTTTCGTTGTTGAAAAGGTGAGGGAAGAACTAGGGATAGCAGACAATGTGAAACTAGTCATTCTCAACTTTGGTGGCCAGGTTATTCCTTAAATTCCATTTTTAGGTACTAGAATTATATATATATTTATCTGGTTATAAAATAGTTTACTTTGAAGCAATTTGTTTTTGTAACTGTTCAAGCCTCCAATTCACTTCATCTGAACCTTCAATTAAATACTGATTTGAATTATGAACACAGTTTACAGTTTTCTTGCTAATTGTTTGTTGGATCAATCTTCGTTTTACGAGTTTGTTACTTCATCATGACCTTATATTTTTAAGTGTTTCCTGTATTTGGACCATTGGCCTCAGTATAAGCAGAGCCACTACCGTCATCAGACATTCTGAATTCTTCCTGACTATATACTGTCTATCCTTGTCTCCAGCCATCAGAATTGAAACTGAAGGATGAGTTTTTGCCTTTTGGTTGGTTGTGCCTGGTACTCATCAATGGTTCTTCTTTATATATGTTTGATTAAAATTGTTCCTCGATTAGTATACAATTCTTAATTGGTTGTGTTGCTTTTATGATCCAGGTTTGTGGTGCTTCTAACACTCAAGACCTTCCTGCAAACTTCAAAAAACTTCCCAAAAATGTTTATACACCTGATATTATTGCAGCATCTAACTGCGTGATCGGTTAGTATGAAATTTCCCTTGGTTTGGAGCTGGACAAAAAAATAATATGCTAATAGCACCTTTGAATATTTTAGGAAAACTTGGATATGGCAGTGTGAGTGAAGCCCTGGCATACAAGTGTCCTTTTGTCTTTGTACATAGAGAATATTTCAATGAAGAACCTTTTCTAAGAAAAATGCTCGAAGTGCTCACTCTCTCTCTCTCTCAAATTTCATTCTCAGTGTTTTCTTGATCTCTTTTTAATTGTCTTTTATTTTCTCCCTTAGCATTATCAAGGTGGCATTGAAATGAGTAGGAATGATTTACTCTCTGGTCATTGGAAACCTTATCTTGAACGGACAATGAGTTTGAAGCCATGCTATGAAGAAAGCATCAATGGTGGGGAGGTACCCTTTAATTCTTGAATGAATTGACTCCTATTTCTTCACAAGTAAATATCATCATGTAATGTCATATTTGACTTTGAGCTTTATTTGTTTAACGGTTGATTTTCTGTGTAACTCTTGCAAGAGTGTCCCCTAGTCTATATAGTAGACAGGGGATGTCAATAAAATATAAATATAAATTAAAATTAGCTTTTGGATTTGTCTGTATGAAATTTTGTATCTCCAAATATTTTGAATGTGAATTCCATGTGATTAATATGCCATAGCAAATAGGTTTTTAGAAAGGGCAATCTTTGAAAGCTTGAAATATTTTTTTAAAAATATCTTTATTTTATCATTGGTGGACCAAGAACAAGGTTTGTTTACCTTACCATTGAATCTGTGACTAGTAGTAATTTTACCTTTTGGGATGAGTTCTCTTCCTCTAGTTTTAGTTTGCCTTGGAGAACGCTTAAGAGCTTAATCTTTAACCGGATTTAATTGTCTATTAATCACACTACCTTGCATTCATTTTTCTTCTTATGAACATGATTTTAGGTTTGTTCTTTTTTTCCATACTGATTCTGACATGTAAGTGCTTATGTATTTCCAAAGTTTGATTTTTATTTTTATTTTTCAAATAAACATTTTAAAAATACAGGTGGCAGCCCAGATCTTGCAGGAGATTGCTTTGGGAAAATATCATGCTTCAGTCAATGTAAAATGGATTCTAACACCTATTAATAGCAGTTTGTTTTTGTCAAAATTTTCTTATTCATTTGTATATTGACTTGATAATATGTAGCATAGCGAGGCAAAAAGATTGTGTGATGCCGCAGTTCCAGATGATCAACGACGAAAAGCCATTGGTCAAGATGATATTTTGATCCCAGAATGGTATGCAAATGCTGGAAAACAACTTGGTTGCTAATCATCATATTTGTAAGTATTAATCCATGTTTACAGCATACAGGTAATCATATTCAAATTCATGTTTATAATTTTGTTGTATGGTTCCTAATACATAAGTAATTTGTTTTTGCTTAAGGTTTTTCATGGAAATGTTGAAGGTTTTCTAAGATACCTCTTTGCTTTGAGAAACAAACAATGCTGGCGATTAAGGTTATGCTATAAGGACATGATCATGTCATATGAAAGTAATCACGTTTATAAATTTATTTGTAATTGATAAAAAAAGTTCAAAATATTCCTAAAGAAAATGAAGTGCATGGCCTATAAAATATATATTTGGGATACATCTTAAGCATAATATGTAACCCCTTATTTTCACATTTGGGAACTCACTTTAACCTTATTCTAAAGAGCACCGCTAGGGAGACAATGAAATATGTATACAATGTATACAATGGGCCGTTTATTAGGCCCGATTAATATTAATAAAGAGAATTAACCCTAATCCTATTATGGCTGTTTAGATTAACACACCACCCAATTTTTCATATTTTCACTTTTTCCCCAAATCACCCAACCCTTATTTTTCGCCCTTTTTTTCCCCAACACCCAAACCCTCCCAATCTTTGCACACACCCGTTATGGCGCAGAAGCCTGAGAACCTCTCAAGTTGCAACCGAAGAAGGTCACCCCTGAACGCAATACTCCTCATCGTTGGCATCAAGAACGGCGGCCTTTTTCTGCTGAACATCCGGCCGTCTCTGCAACTGAGCCGCCAGGCGCGACGCCGCCGACCAGGAACGCAACCAAGGAGCCCTCACCGATGAACCGAGCAGCAGCAGAGTTTTTCTCGTGCGGGCGCTTTCCTCTCCATAGCAGTGGTGCAGCCGACCCGGGAAACACAATGAACATCATCTCAAAGAATCCTAACCATCCAATGTAAGTGGGTTTAGTTGTTCATGTTTCAATTAGTAATCGCTCTTGCATGTTTGAATGTAGATAGATTTTGTTGATTAAATCCTTGATTACCCATGGTGAACAAACCGTGGTTGCTATTTTATTATCGCATAGCCTGTGGAATATGTAGTTAGTTTAGATTGTTGAAATTCATGGTGCTTTAACTTTGGCGCGAAAAAGGTCGAAAATGTTTGGGATCGAATTTATATAGCAATTAGATTTAAATAATTTTTGTCCCAGGAAGCAATAAAACAATCTAAATATCCCATGTTCAAGGCTTCAACAAGACAGGCATCCAAACCCTATGGTTTAGTGTTCATTAGATAGTAAACAGTAACGGCATTCAAGATCTTAATTGAATTCAAGTGGAATGACATACATATTGTCAATCAAATTTTTTGGCTTGTTAGCTCTTGTTATCATTGCTATTGATATCATTTTAGTCTTTCAAACGCCATAATTGAGAGAGAACAAAAGCAACTTATAGTGATTAAATTCTTTATTTTTATTATATGTATGTGGACCAAATGGCATCAGGATATCATAGCAGAGGTTACTATTAATATGCTATTTAAGTCATTCTTTGCAATATGCCTCGTTAAATGCATGAGTTTTGAGTAACTAAGAAAAAATTACATATATGTATGTATCCATAATTCATGATAGCTTATTTTACCTGCAGCTTTACATAAAGTAAATTTCTTTCAGACTCTGAAAGGAAAGTCGGATTAACTCATTCCACCAACTTCCATACTTGCCTTATGGTTGTTTAATTGTTAGGTTGTAAAACTATGATTTTTCACTGCCATATCTCTGTTTACTTGCTCTGTCTATTGTCTAGCTAGTTTCATCTCTCAATTTTTTATTGAAAATAACAAATTATTTATTATACTAACTACTATCAAATAGGTTATTAAATTACTTGCTAAATTGGGATACTTTGTTTTGATAGATCATGCATGATATGTGGTTGTGTTTGGTGTGTTTGTAATTGATGGCTGTACTCCTCCTCATGAGTTGTTAATAATTTCATTTGTAGAACTTGGATGGTCACTTTGATAGGGGATTGGATGGTTGGATTTCGTATTTGCTGCTATGTCTTCATGAGTTAGTTTTTTATCTCATTTATAGATGGTTACAAAAGAGAAATTGTGAGGTTTGATCTTCATGAGTGATCGTCTTTGAATTTTTTATGTCACTATATATATTATGAGATTATTTTTTATTGTTAAATGCTCCTGGAATTGATTTTGAGAGCATCTTGGATTGTTGCTGGAATTGAGGGTAGAATGAGAGTCGAGTGTTAGAAACGAGGGGATTTTATTTTATTTCTTTTCCCTTAATTAATTAGTACTTTCATATATAGTTGTTGCATTGGTATTAGATGTATGCTTTTTTTTTGTATTTGCTACTAATTCAATGTACACATGATGAGATCAATTACATGTCGGATGGTTAGTTTTCCAGGCAATTGGATGGTCATTTTTCATAATGGGGATTGCTATTTTGATTTGATTGTAGTGACAACACCTTTTTAAAAGGTAATGCTAAAAGAGTCTCTGTTTTCTACGTAAACTAGTGTATATATGGTGTTGAAAAGCAGGTTCTAGTCTTAGATATTCAGTCCTGACATTTACTGAAATTGATGGTTACTTTAATTTATTTTGTGGTGGTTATTTTTTGCTGTAGCCATTGTTGTTTGGTGATAACATGTTGTTGTGCTGTGTGATTCTTATTTACCTTGCTCATTGTTGTGTTTATAATTGGTTGATTTGGTCTCTAAATCCAGTTAAATTTTTGCTGAAGATTTTCTTTCTCTACATGGGCTGCTATTTTTTTTATTAGCAGCTGGAATGAATACAATTTTATGTCTCATGTTGTTTTAATTTTTCTTACTTGATTATAAATTGAAAAGAATATTCACTTGGATTGCAGAGAATCTATTGAGTGAGTATTTATTCACGGCGATTCAATCATACATTCTCCTACAGTCCAAGCAATAAATCAAATGGGTAAAAAGGAAGTGAGATCACCATTTACGGCTCCGAGCACGAGGACGTTGAAATAACGTACAGAAGGATTGCCAAAAGGAAGAAAGTTCAAAGGAAGAAAAACTTAGCATACTTAAGATAACGTACTTAATAAGATTTGAATATTTACCTTATTTACTAGTTAGAGTCTTTGGAATTTATTTATGACACATTGGGATGACATTTTTGTGGTGGATCCCTTTTTTTAGAACTTATGTGAATCTGTTGGTGTAAAAGAATTCAAGCATGACACTGACGAGTGAGTCGAAAATGATCATCTATTTTTCTTATGAAAGTAACCATCTAGATACATGGTGAACCGAACATCCAGTATACTATTTCTTAGTACAGGGATATCTCTTTTGTATTTCAAGCTGACATTACTTGAATCTGATAAGTGTTGACTTCATTATCACTGTTCTTGAACCAATATACTATAATTTGTTTTGAGTACCTGCTACAGTTTACAAGGGTTGAATACCCGAAAACAACCATCCACGTATGCAGTTACAGTAAACATCCGATTTCATAGATAAATGAACATCCAACACATCTAAGTAAAGATAAACATGTAACTACTATCTAAAGCGACTAGCTGCACACCAAATGAAATTAATCAAGCTCCTTATACAACAAAGCATCGGAACTTATCTAGATTAAATTGGTTCATTGAAATTAATCAAGTCTAATTTCTTGTAACAATTACGAACACACCGGATACCTATATCTTTAGAGAATAAAGCCACCCGTTGCTAACAACAAAAACATCACACTTAGCATTTGCGTCTTTGAAAAATATCATCTTCATCTACAATTGCTGACAAATGAATAACTATTGAAATCCTATAACCATGAAGAAAAATATTAAAGGTACTCGAAACCATTTCCAACAGATTCTAACTGCTACCGAATGAGCTTAACAAAGACATGCAGCTACTAGCTTATTGGCGCTCATGCCAGCAAACCGGAGCACCAAATTCCATATTTTGAGAGGCCTCCAGAGAAACAACCTTCTAAACAACACAAAAAGATGGCAACAATGAACAATTTGCATAGTAATGTACTAAATAATCGTGTGATGAGCGGATAATTTGTACGCTTTTTGGCATTGTTTTTAGTATGTTTCTAGTATGATATAGTTAGTTTTTAGTATATTTTTATTAGTTTTTAGTTAAAATTCACTTTTCTGGACTTTACTATGAGTTTGTGTGTTTTTCTGTGATTTCAGGTATTTTCTGGCTGAAATTGAGGGACCTGAGCAAAAATCTGATTCAGAGACTGAAAAGGACTGCAGATGCTGTTGGATTCTGACCTCCCTGCACTCTAAGTGGATTTTCTGGAGCTACAGAAGCCCAAATGGCGCGCTCTCAACGGCGTTGGAAAGTAGACATCCTGGGCTTTCCAGAAATATATGATAGTCCATACTTTGCCCAAGATTTGATAGCCCAAACCGGCGTTCAAAATCACCCTCAGGAATTCCAGCGTTAAACGCCGGAACTGGCACCAAAATGGGAGTTAAACGCCCAAACTGGCATAAAAGTTGGCGTTTAACTCCAAGAAGAGTCTCTACACGAAAATGCTTCAATGCTCAGCCCAAGCACACACCAAGTGGGCCCGGAAGTGGATTTTTATGTCATTTACTGATCTCTGTAAACCTTAGGCTACTAGTTTTCTATAAGTAGGACCTTTTACTATTGTATTTTCATCTTTGGATCTTGGGATTTCTTTTGATCCTTTGATCATCTTTGGACATCTAGTTCTTAGATCATTGGGAGGCTGGCCTCTCGGCCATGCCTAGACCTTGTTCTTATGTATTTTCAACGGTGGAGTTTCTACACACCATAGATTAAGGTGTGGAGCTCTGCTGTACCTCAAGTATTAATGCAATTACTATTGTTCTTCCATTCAATTCCGCTTGTTCTTGTTCTAAGATA
>NC_029775.3:102234589-102235991 GCF_000817695.3 Arachis duranensis
TATCACCATACCCATTTGAGTTTGCCTGACTAAGATTTACAAGATGACCATAGCTTGCTTCATACTAACAATCTCCGTGGGATCGACCCTTACTCGCGTAAGGTTTATTACTTGGACGACCCAGTGCACTTGCTGGTTAGTTGTGCGAAGTTGTGTAATGCCATGGATATTGAACACCAAGTTTTTGGGGTTCATGACCGGGGATTATGAGAGTTGTGAAAAGTATTGTTCACAATTTCGCGCTGTCAAGTTTTTGGCACCGTTGCCGGGGATTGTTCAAGTTTGGACAACTGACGGTTCATCTTGTTGCTTAGATTATGTATTTATTTTTTTTCGAAATTCATGAAGATGAATTCTAGAGTTTCATGATGATTTGTTGAAGTCTGGCTGGCTGTGAAGCCATGTCTAATTTCATTGGACCGAGGTTTCAACTTATCATCACAAGAGCTTATTGATTTTTATCAATCTTGCTTTTGGAGCAATGATTTGCTAAGGCTTGGCTGGCCTTTGGCCATGTCTAGTGTTTTGGACCGAAGCTTTCTTTGAAAGCTTGGCTGGCTGCGAAGCCATGTCTAATTCCTGGACCGGAGTCTTAGACTAACATTGCACTGATTCCTGGAATTCTCATTAAGAATTTTGATACCTTTATTTTCTTTTTTTTCACTTAATTTTCGAAAAACACAAAAAAAATCAAAAAAATCATAAAATCCAAAAATTTCTTGTTTGAGTCTAGTGTCTCATCTTAAGTTTGGTGTCTTGCATTCATTGTTATTTGATTTTAGTTGCATTTTGATTATTCTTTATTATTAAAAATCCAAAAATATTTTTTAATTTGTGTCTTCTCAAGTCAATAATACAGAGAATTAAAGATTCAGAACATACAGCAGAGGAATTGCACAGAAAAAGCTGGACGTTCAAAACGCCCAGTGAAGAAGGACAGACTGGCGTTTAAACGCCAGCCAGGGTACCTGGTTGGGCGTTTAACGCCCAAAAGGGTAGCATTTTGGGCGTTAAACGCCAGAATGTGCACCATTCTGGGCGTTTAACGCCAGGATGGCACAAGGGGGAAGATTTTGTTTTCAATTCAATTTTTTTTTTCAAGTTTTCAAAGTTTTTCAAAATCAGATCTTTTTCAAATCATATACTTTCTATCAAATCTTTTTCAAAATCAATTTCTTTCTATTTTTAAAGATACTTGCTATCAATTAATGATTTGATTCAACAATTCAAGTATGTTGCCTTTTCTGTTGAGAAAGGTTTAATGTTTGAATCATATCTTTTCTTGTTAGTCAAGTTTCTAATTTGCAAACCAAATCTTTTAAAATGTTTTTCAAATCATATCTTCTAAATCACAATTTTTTTTAAAATCAATCATATCTTCTTAACCACATCTTTTTCAAAA
>NC_029775.3:102236046-102236232 GCF_000817695.3 Arachis duranensis
CTTTGTTTTCTAATTTCAAAATCTTTTTCAAAAAATCACTTGATTTCTTTTCCACTTTCATTTTCGAAAATCAATTAGTGTTTTTCAAAAATGTTTTCAAAAATCTTTACTTAATTTTCGAAAATCACTTCCCTTCTTCTCACATCCTTCTATTTATGGACTAACACTATCCCTTAATGCAAAATT
>NC_029775.3:102236872-102237187 GCF_000817695.3 Arachis duranensis
ATCTCTGAACTGTCCAAGATGTCTTTGGATAGCTCTGCTGGAGGATCTCTTCATCTGAAGAAAATGCCTACTGAAGCTCAAGAACTGATTGAAATGGTTGCAAATAACCAATTCATGTACACTTCTGAAAGGAATCCTGTGAACAATGGGACTGGTCAGAAGAAAGGAGTTCTTGAGATTGACACTTTGAATGCCATATTGGCTCAGAACAAAATATTGACTCAACAAGTCAAAATGATTTCTCAAAGTCTGTCTGGAATGCAAAATGCACCAAGCAGTACTAAGGAAGCTTCATCTGAGGAAGAAGCTTATGAT
>NC_029775.3:102238598-102250391 GCF_000817695.3 Arachis duranensis
TTTTATCTATTTTTCTTTTGTTATTTTATGTTTTCTGTAGGTTGATGATCATGAGAAGTCACAAAATCAATGAAAAAAGCAAAAACAGAATGAAAAACAGAAAGAAAAATAGCACACCCTGGAGGAGAACTTGCTGGCGTTTAAACGCTAGTAAAGCTAGCAGATGGCGTTTAACGCCCAGTTTGGCACCATTCTGGGCGTTTAACGCCAGAAAGGGGCACCAGACTGGCGTTAAACGCCAGAAAAGGGCAAGAAGCTGGCGTTAAACGCCAGAAATGGGCACCAGCCCGGCGTTTAACGCCAGAAATGGCTAAAAACGCATTTTTGCTTGCCATTTGGTGCAGGGATGACTTTTCCTTGACACCTTAGGATCTGTGGACCCCACAGGATCCCCACCTACCCTACCACTCTCTCTCTTCTTCACTCATTCACCAATCACCTCAACACCTCTTCCCCAAAAACCCTTCACCTATCAAATCACATCTTTCTCTTCACCACTCACATCCATCCTTCATAAAACCCCACCTACCTCACCATTCAAATTCAAACCACTTTCCCACCCAAACCCACCCTCAAATGACCGAACTCTACCCTTCCCCTCTCCTATATAAACCCTCCTTCACTCCTTCATTTTCACACAACCTAAACACCATTTCTCCCCTTTTTGGCCGAACACAAAACCATCTCTCCTTCATATTAATTGTTTTGTATCCTTCTCCGCCGTCTATGTATTCTGCCGCTGGGGATTCATGGCGTTCTCGGTGGAGCAGAACGGGGAGGACGTTGGCAGAGGTTTCGGTGTCTCTGATGTCGTTCCCGGCGAGGGGCTTGCTTTGAGGGAGTGGCGAAGGTGAAAGAAGTGATCACATACCGTCTGCACAATATTGATTTTTTTTCTTTTTTTTTGAAAAACTGTAATATTATTTTCTTTCCAATTTTTAGATATTTTAATATTTCGAAGGCTATTTTTTATTACGTATGAATTTACAGGTTTAATTTTGATGGTGAAATGTGATGATGATGAAGAATTTGATGATGTTTCAGGCAAAACGCGATTCGATTGGAGGAGAAGGAGAAGAAGGAGAAGGAGATGAGGATGCAGATTATAGAGGAAGCGGATGAGTACAAAGTTGAGTTCTACAAGAAGCGTGAGGTTAATGTTGAGAATAAGAAAGATAACTAAACTGCTACAAGATATTTTTTATGCTGCAGCCTTAATTAACAATATATACATATATGTCTAATACACAATTAGTGAGTGTGTTGAGAATAAATATTTCTATTATTACTGTGGTGCCTAGCAGTGATATTAGAGCTTTAGGTTCTTAATTTTTCTGCTGTAAATCAGCAGATTGGTGCCAAAACCATGGCAACAAAATTTGAGATAAAAAAAACTCAATGGAAGTAACTTCTCCTTTTGGAAACTGAAGATCAAAGCAAATTTGAGGAAGGAAAATTGCTTAGATACAATTAAAGGTAGACTTGTAGGTATTGCCGATGACAAGTGGAAGGAGATGGATAGCAACGTTGTTCCCAACTTACATTTGGCAATGGCAGTCTGGCAGATTCTGTATTGTCAAGCATCTTAGAGAAAAAGATAGCAAAGGAAATTTGGGATGCACGCACTAAATTGTACGAGCCCAAGTCGCTACACAACAAGATATTCCTGAAAAGGAGACTCTATACTCTTCGTATGAGTGAGTCTACATCAGTCACAGATCACATCAACGATCTGAATACTTTATTTTCACAGCTAACAACTATGGGGTGTCCAATTACAGAAAATGAATGTGTTGAGCTTCTTCTTTAGAGTTTACCAGACTCATATGATCAACTCATCATCAACATCACCAACAACAAAATTGCAGATCAACTCCAATTTGGTGATGTCACAGGCATTATTCTTGAATCAGAAAGCAGGTGGAAAAACAAAAACAATCGAGCAGAGAGTTCAAGGTAAGCAGATGCTTTGTTGGGTGAGAGGCAAATCTGCGGAACGTGGCTCTAGTGGGAGTCAGAGTCGTACTAGATCAAAGTATTAGAAGAGGAAGAATTTTACTTGCTACAATTGTGGCAAGAAAGGTCACTTAAAGAAAGATTGTTGGTTTAATAAGAAAAGTACATAAAAAATTTTGGTGCAACAATCTCACAAGGATGTTTTGCATATAGGGGATGGATCTTAATTTTTTTTCTCAATTTCTTTTTTCTCAACTATTTTGTCAAGTGTGATCTCTCATCATACATTTTTTAAATGGGACCAAGAGAAAACATGTGAGAGAAAATGTTGAATAGTAACTAGTAAGAGATCACACTTGACTAAGCAATTGAGAGAAAAAAAAATTGAGAGGATCCATTCCCGGTGCATATACCTCTGGCGATGGAGATGTTTTATGCAGTCAAGCGGCAATTGGTTGTGAAGGTGGTGAACAACTAGCTTATTCTTGGTTGTTGGATTCTGTTGTAATGTATAATTTGACTTTGCATCGGAATTTGTTTAGCACCTATGAATCAATTTCATCAAAATCGGTGCTCATAAGAGATGATCATTCCTTAGAAATTGTGGGTATTGGTACCATTAAAATCAAAATGTTTAAAAGTTTCATACACACAATTCATTGTGCGAGACATGTAAAGGGCCTAGAAAAGAATTTATTTGTTGGGCTCTTGGATGCTCAAGGGTACAAGATCAATACAAGGAGGAATTTTGATGGTGTCAAATGGTGCTCATGTCATCATGAAAGCCAGGAGGCTGACAACTAATCCCTACTTAGTGTTTGGAGGTTGTAGTCGCATCTGCAAATCACAAAGATATGTCGATGATGTGGCATCGCAAGGATATTATTGTCTAAAGATAAACTATGGTATAAGTTTCACCATTTTTGCACTTTCAAATTTGAGTTGTGTTATTATGTTCCGCTCACTCTGATGCCCAACACAAATAACACTTTTTTTAAATAAGTGCCTTACATTGTTTACTGATCTTGTGATTAAAGGGAGATATACATAGTTAGGGGCTTAGGGCAGTTGATATCATATAACAGTATTCACAAGATGGTGTTTTCCTGCGTGAACGCTATGTCGCAAAGATACCTGAAAGTGACTATAGACAAAACACAAAAACGATTAACAGTAAATGTGTTGCTTCTAGATTTGGTTTACAATAACCATATTACATGGAGAATAAATATTTCTATTATTACTGTGGTGCCTAGCAGTGATATTAGAGCTTTAGGTTCTTAATTTTTCTGCTGTAAATCAGCAGATTGGTGCCAAAACCATGGCAACAAAATTTGAGATAAAAAAAAAAACTCGATGGAAGTAACTTCTCCTTTTGGAAACTGAAGATCAAAGCAAATTTGAGGAAGGAAAATTGCTTAGATACAATTAAAGGTAGACTTGTAGGTATTGCCGATGACAAGTGGAAGGAGATGGATAGCAACGTTGTTCCCAACTTACATTTGGCAATGGCAGTCTGGCAGATTCTGTATTGTCAAGCATCTTAGAGAAAAAGATAGCAAAGGAAATTTGGGATGCACGCACTAAATTGTACGAGCCCAAGTCGCTACACAACAAGATATTCCTGAAAAGGAGACTCTATACTCTTCGTATGAGTGAGTCTACATCAGTCACAGATCACATCAACGATCTGAATACTTTATTTTCACAGCTAACAACTATGGGGTGTCCAATTACAGAAAATGAATGTGTTGAGCTTCTTCTTTAGAGTTTACCAGACTCATATGATCAACTCATCATCAACATCACCAACAACAAAATTGCAGATCGTAGGGTACAATGGCATCATTTGATTTTTGTAGCTGATTTTATCTAATGGCAAAATGCTTGGTAAATGTTGCATATAAATGTGGATACTGCTGGCAAATGTACGAGGGAATGCAAAAATATGTTTATACTCTTGAGTTTTGGTTAACAATCCAAAAACAAATGTGAAATCCTATAGAACTATGCTGGATTAAGATTATTTTAGTTATGGTCCTCTTGACTCTTGAGTGTAATGATGATGGATTCAGTGCCATTTTCATTTTGACCTTAAAAGCATATGATGTTAATTTCTAAATGTTAAGTTGATAACTAGGTTAAAATTGTGAGGATTTACAAATATTATTTTGCATCAACCAAGCAGAATAAAAATTTAAGTATTTGATATAGATAATCAGAGTCTTAGACTTGATATGTATTAAACCTGGGCTTAGTCTAAGTATCATATTTTGTTATTTTGAGAGGCCATGCTTGCTTCAAGCCTAGGCAATTTTAACTCATTTCTGACACTTTGACTACCATTTAAAGTTGCACTTTCACTGACCCTGACAAGATTGAATTTCACATGTAAGCATTCACTCAATTTATTTTACCAGTTTATGAAAGAATTAGCATCTTGCAAGCCCTTGATGTTTCAATTACTTAGTTGTGCTAATAGCATATTGTATTGTAGATTTGTAGTCTTGTGTTTTTTTAGCTGCTATATGTTTACAGGTGGTAATATATGCAACTACATCTTCTATTCAAAATAGAATAAATTGTGCAACTACCTCAACTATAAACTTAATGTTGTGCTATTTTAAGCTGCAATTCTATTAGGATCTTAGTTTTGTTAACTCTAAAGGCACTGTGTTGAAAGATTTTATTCAATGTCTGTGGTATGGCAGCTATTTTTAGAAAACCGAGACAAGTTTCATGCTGAAGCCGACAAGAACTACTGGAAGGCAATTGGCGAACTCATACCCCGTGAAGTTGCAGCTATAGAGAAAAGAGGGAAGAAGGATAAAGAGAAGAAGCCTTCTATTGTGGTAATTCAGGGTCCAAAGCCAGGGAAGCCAACTGACCTTTCAAGAATGCGCCAGATACTATTGAAGCTCAAGCATAATCCCCCTCCACATATGAACGCCAAGCCACCACCATCATCAGAATCCAAAAAGGATGCCAAAACTGGGCCCCCTGATGGTGCTAGTACAAGTAATACTTCACCTCCCAGTGGTGCGCCAGCAGCAACTCCTGAGACTGTAACGGCATCTTGAAAAGTTTATGCTAGATCATTAATCTATATGTAAATATGATTTGTCTAGTTTGTGATGAACTGATAGCTTAAGTTTGCGATCGTCTATTCATCTTAGTCTGCTAGTCTGTCAGTAGTTTATGTGTAAATATATGTACTGGTTATGCTTGCATAGTGTATCGGTAAATATTCTCCTCTTAGAACCTTTTATAATTGATGTATCGGTAAATATTCTCCTCTTAGAACCTTTTATTATGGATGATCTCCCGTTTGTGGCTTAACCACGTTATGCTTGCAGTATATATTGTTAAAACTCACTATTTCTATGTGTTTTTGAATTAGGTAACTATTTTCATCTAATTAGACATCGATGATTGACACAATTTATTAATGTTTAATATAGGATCTGAGTAATAGGTTACTACTTGTTACTTCTGTTAACAATAACCATATTGTTATTTCACGATGCATACTTCTAAGATCTAATTTTATGTCCAAAAAATCGACGGTTATTTTATGCGTCATTTTAACTAGTATGGCCAGAAAGCTCAAAAGCATTCTCCCGCTTAAGGAAAACAGTAAAAAATTTAGGCAATACACAACCCAAAGGACCAAAATTGAACAACCGAGAAACAACATGAAGACAATACTCTTCTTTGTTCATTATTTAGAATGCCGCTTTTGACTGTAAAAACTACACCATGAAAATGCAATGTGAGTGAAAAGCTTCAATACTCTTGAGTGAAACAGCCATGAGCTGATACAGATTACACCACCACTATTATCAGGTAACACATCATTGATTAGAAACATAACTGCCAACTTTGAGCTTGTCAGCAGCCAACACATATGAAACTGGGACCAACTGTTTCTGAGCACCATGGGAGATTTCTTCGCCGTCCTCAATAGATTGACCATCTTTACTTTCTACCCCAATCAGCTTGTGCTTGATTATCCCGGCAAACATTTTTCTTCTGGTTTCCTTACGCGCTTCCTTTTCAGATAGCTTCAAATCTTTAAAGCCTTGTTCAAACTTGGCTTCATCCTCTGGAGCAAAGAACACAACCTCCTTCTCGCCAAGCTCTTCATAGAGCTTCTCCATCTTTGCCTTCCAGAAGACACCGATCTCGGTGTCCATCTTTTGGTAAGGAGTTTTCAGCAAGTATTCATCAATCCCACCAGCCTTGTCTATGCAACGAAGGGCATGGGTTGTCACTTTGACCCGAATGTGACGATCCAGGATGTAACTGAAGAGCCGCTTTTCTTGGACATTAGGTTTCCATGTTCTCCTTGTCCTATCAAATCATTTAACAAACAAGTTCTCATCAATATTGACATCTGGTTTGTTCTTTCTTTCTTCTCTTACATATTTAAAAGGTGAAGAAACTGCCCCAACACAGTCAAGGAAACAAACGATGATATGCAAGTTCTAAACTGTGTTGGGATCATTAAACAAACATAATGATAAACAATTATGTAATTATCATCAATTACTGTGATAAACAAGATGTTGCAAGATGCTGGTGTAATGCTGCAAGCACAACTATCTGGATCTATATCCTGCCTAACAAATGTACTCAACTGTTAAAGTACTGGTATTATTAAACATCCGCAAGACTAATGAATTTACTGGCTCCAATCCAATTAGAATCCTTCAGAAACTTAAGTTTTAAGAATCATCCAATGAATTGAGACACTAATTATCAACAATGGGGATAGATTCAAACTATGAGAAAAGAAAGTCAACAAGGAGGTTTATGTAACCAATGGTACCAAGTCAATTGAAGAGGTTTATCCAGTGTTTAGTCCAACTCAGAGTCCATGAAATAGACAGTAATTTCTAATGGTTGCAACTCTCTCTTCAAAAGTGAGATTGGCAAGATTGCATCTGGTTACCAATGGCTCAATAAGTGAGCGATTAGTGAGAGGACAATCACCTCTCTTTATAAATCTTACCTATAGGGATGGGCCGTGACAGTACTTTCCTAGCAGATCCAAAGACAATTAGCAACTAGGTTCTATTTCTAACTTGAAGAATAAATCCTTGTTCTTATACTATTGACTATTGGGAATCTAGAGATAAACCGAGATATAACAGAAACATCTTAGTTCTTTATAAAATTTACATAAAATTTTATCACGAGAATAAGAAATATAAAGAGTCATTCTGTTTTAGCACTGAAATTCTGAAAATAAATCACTACTATGTACTAACAAAATGACTCAAATATGTACCACCACAAGAATACCCATTTATACCATTCTGAATGGCTGTAAAGGAGTTATTCTTTGATTATGGACTGAAGCCATTTGAAACTACTGCATACTCATTCATACCATTATGTAGCCAAATCCATTTTAAAAAGTAACTTCAAGTAGACTCATAACAGAGGATTTAAATATCATCATGGACATAGTATAAAGTAAAGATACATTAGCCTCTAGCAATACACAAGTGCAGTTTAGCTAGTGCTGAAATGTAAAAATGAAGAAAGAACTCAAGACCACTTGGCCCTAAAAAGCTCCAATACCATATCCTAAAACGCTTCTCAAAAAATTCAACAGTTAAACAGAGGCACATAAACAGTAACACTAACCTATGGCATTCAAACAATTCAGAATCCGCAAAAATACGTATCTACAACTAAAAGCTAAAGCACAAACATTTTCAACATCATTTAAAGAAGAAGCTGCAAATAAGAAAAGTAAAATTAAAAAAGCATCAAGCTACGAACTTGTTACCGCCATCCTCACTAACTGTTGCCGAACTGAATGTGTCTACCGGCAAATAGACCGCGTTTGGCACGACCCATTACAACCTTGCTTCGAGGTATACATTTCTCCAGCGATTCCTTCACTCTTGGGTTCAAATTGTTCTCTCCAACTCTCTTCAACACTTTCTTCATCATCTCTTTGCCTCTGAACGCCATTTCTTCTTTTACTTGACTCCAATTCTCACTACAAGTTTCGGTTCTGCACATAATTATAAGATGTCAATTCAGTGAATAATAATGAAGCATAAAAATTGCATAAAAAATGTGAAGCACGGGCAAAGGAATGAGATCAAAGTAGACAAAAACAAAATAGCATCAGACTCTCAGAACCAATCGTGCTACTTGTTGAAGGATGATGGAGGAAAAACACTAGCAGTTTGTAGAACTCGTTTCCCATAATTTAGGAATCAGGGTTTAACAATAGTTTGGGGTTTTACTTATTATGATTGGAAGTAATTCGGTAACTGCATCACAGGGCATTTTGCAAAAAGAGACGTCATCGATCCTAAACCAAATTATTCAGTTAAAGAATTTAGAGCGGGAAGTGGCGTTTCAACATACCTGGAGGAGGGAAGGCTAGCGGCGTTTCAATGGTTGCTGCTGCTGGAATTCTGCACTACCGTGCACGTAGGAGAGCAGATTCCTTTCTCTGTTTTTCATTTGCCTCTTGTTTTGGGCCTAGACCGTGGCTCCGTGTTAAAAAAAATATACTATGGTAAGTTGTTATCACAAAAAATCACATACTATATTATTGTGTATAAATATATATTGTTTTCTGACCAAATATATATATAAAACTTTTTATTATTATATTTTTCTTCTCAAATTTTTTGAATAAAAAAATGAGAATAAATTAAATTTTCATAATTTGTTTTATTTTATTATCAAACAAAATACAAGAACATTAAATTCTATGTCTCTATTCTTTATGTCTTGTTCTCGGTGTTTTATCTTATCATATTCTAAAAAATAAAGACAATCTTAGCTATCAATATTTGAAAATATGAAATAAAGTGTGTTGTTGAATTATTAGACAAAAAGAACTAAAAATTGAATTAATGATTGAGTGATGACTAAACAATAAATTTTGATACGCTCCTAATATTTTTTATTATTTAATTTATTCTCATTATATATTTTATATTCCAACATATCTAACATAGTTTAAAAAAATACACAATTATAATAAAATTTAATAATCATATAGTTGAACACACACAATTATAACAAAATTTAAAGTTAATAATCATAAAGGAGATCATAGATTTTACTGGGAAGATCACAATCACAAGCATTTTGAGTTTCAAATGCTTTTAGAAAGAAGGAATACTTCGAGGCAATCAGTTTTATAAATAATTTGCTTGATGCTACACTCCTACACCAGAACAAGGTCATGCTAAACCGCGAATAGCTTGCACCTGTTAATGGACCACACTGGAAGAGAATCAGAGCAACCTAGAATCCAAGCACCAGCAAAATCCCTCAAAAGACATCCAAAACTAGCACACTCCTCATCACGATAAATATTAGCATCACAATTAATTTTTATGAAAATCTATGGAGGAGGTTTTTAGATTGGACTCTGCTCATAGAAGTTGAAAGATGAGAAATTATGCATTTAACCTTTTACGTCATCCGTCGTTGACCTTGCGAGTGCCGCCGTCTTCCTATCTGACCAAACATCGACTACATAAAAAATATGTTGGCATCTATGCCTCCAAATCTACCATAATGTTGACGCAAAGATAAATTCTCTTCTTTTAACAGCGTTTCTTAACCAGCTGATAAAATTTGTTCGAAGCCACAGATTATAATGCAAGAGAAGGAAAAAAACAAGAAAAAGAGAATCAGGATTCTTATTAGATAAAAAAGATTACATCCTTTATAATGTATAAAATCTCTATTTTATAGTTTTAATTGAATCGCGTTATTATAGCAAAACAAAAACTAACAGTACTATCTAGCAATAGTAATTAGCCCATTATCAAATTAAATTAATAGACTTTGTTTCTACTGGTCAAGCTATTAGTAACTGATAATATATTATATATATTTCACACACCAACATCCCCCTTAAATTAAGACGGTATATGTTATACATGTCTAGTTTACTACACAAGATTTCGAATGGTTCTGGAGGTAACGGCTTAGTCAAAACATCTGTTATCTATTCTTGGAAGGAATTGACATTAATTTTAGGCTTCCATTGCATCGTGTACTTTCTGCTTGACCTTGTGGCAATCGATCTCTATATGTTTCGTTCTTTCATGAAATACAGGATTGGATGCGATATGTCTTGCTGACTGACTGTCACAGAACAGTGTCATGGGCTTGACTAACGTAATTCTAAAGCTGTTCAGAATATAGATGAGCCAAATTCCTTCACAAGTGGCCAATGTCATGGTTCGATATTCCGCTTCAGAGGAGGAGCGAGCTACGGTTTGTTGTTTTTTACTTTTCCACGAGACTAATGAATTTCCTAAGAAAAAATAATACCCAAACACGGATCTTCGAATGTCAGGACAAGTTCCCAAATCAGAATTGATAAAGCCTCTTAAAGACAAATCACAACTGCAATCAAACAGTAACCCTTTGGATGGAGCATGCTTTAGATATCTTAAGATGTGCAGGGCAGCTTTAAAGTGCTCATCAGTAGCACAATCCAAGAACTGACTTAGCTTGCTAACAGCATAGCATATGTCAGGTCTTGTATTTGTAAGGTAGATAAGTCTCCCAATAAGTCTTCTATATGGCTTAACATCTTCCAAAGGTGTACCAGTAGACTTAGAGAGTTGTGTAGAGTAGTTCATCTGGTTGGTTTACAGTGCAACAATCCATACTCTTTTTAACAAGTCTAAGGTGTATTTGTGTTGATATAGGGCTATACCCTTCTTACTTCATGCAACATCCATGCCTAAAAAGAATTTGAGTTCTCCCAGGTCCTTGATTTTGAATAGATCATCAAGCTTCTTCTTGATATGTTGAATTTCATTGATGTTGTCTCCTGCTATGACTAGATCATCTACATAGATCAAGATTGATATAAAATCTGTTTGTGTTGATTTAGTGAATAAGGAATGATCTTTCTGTGATTGAGTGTAACTGGATTGGATCAATACTGAGCATAATTTTGAATTCCATTGGCAGCTTGCTTGTTTGAGGCCGTATAGGGATCTTTGAAGCTTGCAAACTGTCCCTGGTGGACTGTTCAGCCTCGGAGGCACCTTCATGTAGACTTCTTCAAGTAGGTCACCATGTAAGAATGTCGCATTGATATCGAGTTGGTGAAGGTACCAGTTCTTACTTGCAATAATGGCTAAAAGCACTCGAAGAATTATCATCTTAATTATTGGACTAAAAGTGTCAAAGTAATCATAACCCTGAGTTTGTGTTAACCACTTTGCGATTAATCTGGCTTTATTCCTTTCAATGCTCCCATCATACTTGTATTTTGTTTTAAAAATTCATTTGCACCCAATTGCCTTTTTTCCTTGTGGTAGAGAGGTGAGCTTCCAAGTGTTGCTATTCTCCAAAGCACGCAACTCAGATTTAATAGCTTGTCTCCAGCAATCATGAATGATTGCTTCTTCATAGGATGTTGGTTCGGGATTTGTTGTAATTGTGATTGAAAGAGCTTTGTGTGACTGAGATAAAGAATCATCGGATAGATAATTTGACATAAGATACCTCTGAGGAGTGGACAATTGGTCATGAATTAGAGAGGTGGATGTAGACATACAATGATAATCTTCCAAATAACTTAGTCTATGCCTTTCCATTGTAGACCTTCTCAAAATAGCACTTTCACCAGTTGTGGATTGTGTGGGAGGAGGTATATCACTTGTTATGGCATTATCATGATTTTGTGATGAATGAAATGTATCATGATGTGTGTGTGGGGGGGAGGGATACTAGATGTAATGTCAGGAGTGATGAAATTATCTAGACTATGAAAATATGTGCTATCATTGGAAGAAGCGGTATTTTGAGGATGTATAGGTAAAA
>NC_029775.3:102250491-102266884 GCF_000817695.3 Arachis duranensis
ACTATCACAAGTAAACGTGTCATTCAACTATTGGCTATTGCCTGTTTCCATTGGAACCTTCAATTTCAAATTAAAGCATGCTTTTCATGGAAATTATGACAACCAAGACGATGGTTCTGCTTCATTGCTTAAGAAATTTTCGGCTATTTTGCTTTGATGTTAACACCTATAACGTGGAATAGAACTAGTTCATTTCCAAGTTAATTTACGTATGATAAGATGATAATAAGTTAAATAACACCTTTATTATACGATTAGTAGGTTAGATGTAGACTATATCAAAGTAATTTGTATTTACACTAAAACTGGTTTTCTCACCACTAATAAAAATGAGGTGTCGATTTCTCTTGAATCCATTTTTCCGTCAAAATAAATGCATTATTTTCTCTTTTAAATTTATTTTATAAAAATATCTTTATTATACTTATACTATAATTAGTATTTAAGTAATAATGCATAATTATACTAATTTAAAAAAATATCTTTATTATAGTTATATAAAATCAATATTTAATGTATTATTAAACTACTTATCAATTATCAATCGAAAATATTTTTAATAATAATAATAATAATAATAATAATAATAATAATAATAATCCTAACGTTGAGGGTCAAAATCAAAACCGTTCCCAACGTAATTTTTTATTTAGAATCTTCGTTAACGTTTTTTTTGTATTAAAATCGTCCAATGTCACAATATTTTTTGTTTTGGTATTTTTGTCAGAGACAAATACTCAGACAAAAACGTTTAAAACGTAGAGTTTGATCTCATTCGTTGAATAAATTATAATATATTATATTTTTGACACGTGACATAGATTAAATGAATTATATTAAAATTATTAATTTGACTCTAATACTAATTTTTTAATTTGTTTACAATTTAAATTTTTAATAAAAATTTTATTAGAGGTTTGTTTTATTTATTATTATTTTTTATGAATTTTATAATACTATCTTTCTATTTTTATTTAATTATTATTTTAATATTTTATTCGATTTTATCACGTGCATGACACGAATAATTACACTTGTATATAATGAAAATCAGGTAATTGATGATTAATCGGTTTTATTCCATGTAATCGCGGAGATACCGTCTCGAAAATAATTTATAACTTAGGCCATCACATAAAATGATAGAAAAATATTTATAATTGCACAATATAATAATATTCCCTTCCAAATTAATAAAATCCTTGCATAACATTATCAAAATGCAAATTTATGTAGCTTTTTAAAATGACAGGACATTACCCATGGTTCTGTTACTTTATATATAAAAATATAACATTTAAAAATAAAAACCATGAAAACGCGTTATCTATCTATCTATCTATATATATATATATATATATATACCTGAAATTATTGAAAGGAAACAAAATTGGTACACAAATGATCAAATTGTAACTTCCTGCAGGAGATTATAGCCTTATTTACTATTTATTATCTATATATATAGTAGTAACGTTAATTCTTTTTGAAGCTATAATTTTTATATTTATCCATTATTATAATTCTATCCTTTTAAGATCGAGCAGGCTGATTTTTATTGTAATCCAAATATTTTAGAATTTTATTTTTGAGGGTAATGTTTATCTCCGTATTGTTGATAGCTACATTTTATTTATATTAGGAAACGAGGAAAGAGAAGAAAAAATGCATGAAAACCTTAACAATAATTTATAATAGACTGAAGCATTGAAGGACTAAAATAAGAACACAATACCAAAATGAAAATATTTGATAATAAAAAAAATTAATTAAAATTTATCTTATTTAATATTTATTAATTATTATATAATTATTAAAGTGTCTGTATTTCTTTTCATCAAAATTTTAATATAGTACAGGCTCAGGCTCATTTAGATACTTGTGACAAGTAAACTCAACTTTATGCTCTCCTTTATGACAAGTGTTGAATAATAAACCCAGCAAAGGATTAAAATGAAATGAAACTATTTTTCTCAATTATAAGACTTGAATTTTGTTATATATATATGTTACTTAAATTATTTTTTTATTAATAATAAATTTATTATTGTAATTATTTTTTAATAAAAGTACATAAAAAATACATAATATATAAAGTGTAATAACTCAATAAATATTTTAAAAAAGAATTTTTTATTCTCTCATTAAAAAGTAATTATAATAATAAGTCTATTATTGATAAAGGAATAATATAAATAATAATATATGTAAAAATTTATTAGTCAATAATAAATTCTAAAATAAAACTCAAATCGAGGATGAATTAATTCTTAAATTATTTATTTTCATACTTTGAAAATATCAATGAAATTAGTTTAGAGAAATCCAAAAAAATATATCTTTAAAATAGTATAATGATAAATAAATTTATAAATAAATTAAATAAATACACATAATAAAGATTGTTTCAAAAGCATCATATTATTATTTGACGTACAAACGTTCTAAGTGCAAAACAAAAATTTTTCCGTCTATTCAACACAAAAAAAGGGTGTAAAAGATTGAAGGGTACGTAAAGGATGAAAATAACAATTTATTTCTAGAAATTAGCTAGACAATTTCAACTTAAAAGAATTAATTTATTTATTGGGAAATGACTATAATAAAGTTGAAAAGTAACTAGTATAGCATTATTAGTATTATGTAGCATTATTCTCAGCTTTCAAAAAGACCCAATTACGTGGGATTTGATTAAATTTGTACTTTCATATGTATAGCCTCCAACATATAATTTACTAGCTAGTTTATTTATCTATAATCCATTAGTCAAAATTAAAGCCTCAGAGCTATGGCTACTAGTTTGCTTCCATTTCTACTTCTGCTTACAGTTATGGCTACTTTCCCTTGTATCTTTACTGAGAGGTATGGTACAACAGTTCCAGTAGCATTAGCAACAACTCTTTCATGTGAGGTATATAATTATATATAGATATATGTTTATTACTCATTCGTCTTATCACTTATAATAATATACCTTGTGCTTTATGTTACCTAAATTATTTCTTTATTAATAATAGACTTACTATTGTAATTATTTTTGAATGAGAGTACATAAAGCGTACATAGTATATAAAATGTAATAACTCAATAAATATTTTAAAACGGAGATTTTTCATTCTCTTCAACAATGAGAATAACTTATTTTTCTCCCTCTCTTAATCCCTTTTGGTTCATCAAACCATCAACATCACACCTTGAACAGCTTAGGATATGAGATTTTCTTCATGGTGCGGTGAGCGTGGAAAGCAACCAAACTGTGAATCAAATTAAAAAAAAGTTGTGAATTGAGATCTAATCCAATTTCACAATTTTCTTTCTATCCCTAATTTTTCTTTCGACATTTTCTTTCTCCCATTCTTACCCCTTTCTTCAAACTCATCCAATAGAGTTTGATGAGAGGCTATTTCGTAAGATTCTTTCTTGATGAACATAGCTGTTCCGATCAACGAGTTGGAAGGAAGAAGATCTGAATCCTTATTACTCTATAATTCATTGATTTCTCAAAATGACGAACATGGTAAACAGATCCTGTTATTGTAGAGGTCGTGGAGCTACATTGACTTGTTCTCATTGTAACAAGCAAGGCGACACAAAAGATGTATGCTATAAGAAGCATGAGTATTCCTCCCATTTTTATCAACGGCAGCAACATAACACCACCGTCAATCACGTGATCACTGAGGGGCATGATGATATATTCAGTGACAAACAATCCCAACTTAATTGTCTCCAAGAGAACACTGGAATATCAAGATCGTTCACTCCAGAGCAGAGATTTGCCTTGTTAGGGTTTATCAAAGACAAAAGTGTGCAACAACAACTTCATAATGCAACTCAAATTTTGACTAATTCGATTCAGACTTCCACTCCAGGTAAAACCATTGCATTATAATGCGAGAATTACGAGTATTATCACTCCAAAATCTTCACTATGGGTCATTGATTCCGGTGCAACAGATGAAGTGACTTTTAACTTAAAAGATTTTGTAAGTTTTCAAAATATTGCTCCAATCAATGTAATATTGTCAAATGGGACAAAAACTATTAGCACCATCATTGGCACAATCACATTCTCTAAAATTTTTTTCTCAGAAATATTTTATACATTCATTCTTTTGATTTTAAACTGATCTCTGTGTCAAAGTTAACCTCAAACTTACATTGTCAACTGTTAATCAATGATAAGTGTTGTGAGATACAAGATCGATCCACATCAAAGATGATTGGCATTGCTGAGTGTATAGAAGGGTTATATACAATGAGTAGAGAATCAGAATTCCCTCACTTTCCCCCTCTTCCAACAAAGCAAGCTTCATTGGCGGCAACTACGACTACTACTCATCCCACCACACTTTCACACAGTGAGCACAACAACATTTGGCATCTTAGATTATGACACATACCCATGCATAAATTGATTTTTCTGAAGAAGTATTATCTTTTATAGATTGTATTGCTTCAAAACTTCCTTGTGATTCATGTCATTTTGCAAAACAAAAGAAATTATCTTTTAATCTTAGTACGACTGAAATAAAAGATTGTTTTGACTTAGTTCACATGGATATCTGGGGTCCTATTTCTGTCCCTTCAAATGAAGGACATATGTATTTTTTACTGTGGTGGATGGCAAGAGCAGATTCACTTGGATTTTTTTATGAAAACCAAATCTAAAGCATCACAATTAGTTATTAATTTTGTGAATTTTGTTAGAGTATAATTTGAAAAACAAGTCAAGTGTATAAGGACTGACAATGGGTCAGAGTTCACTCTAAAATTCTTTTTTGCATCAACTGGAATTTTACACCAAACTTCTTGTGTAGAAACACCAAAGCAAAACGGTATTGTAGAGAGAAAACACCAGCATATTTTAGGTGTTGCTAGAGCACTGCTATTTCAATCAGGAATTCCACATTATTTTTGGCAATACGCAGTTGCTCACGCCATTCACCTAATTAATAGGCTGTCCAGCACTAATATAGATAATGCTAGTCCTTACAAGCTTTAGTATGGTAACTTACCTGACCTTTCATTTTTTAAGAGTATTTGGTTCTCTTGCATATGCATCCACATTAACAAATTCAAGAACAAAATTAGACCCAAGAGCCAAAAAAATAGTTTTTCTCGGTTTTAAATTAGGAACAGAGGGTTTTTGACTTATTGATTTAAAATCAAAGAAAATTTTCATATCCAGAAATATAAATTTTTATGAAACTCGTTTTCCATTTTTACATTCCACTAGCACTGACATTTCTGTGGTACCTACTCGAACTCCACAATGCATTGATCTTTTTTAATATGATACACCATCCACACATCATTTGCAATCACCCACACATACCACACTTACAGATTCAAATGAACATTTCTCAAGTTCAATGCACTCACCAATTGTCTCTCACACCATTGCACCCATTACCACACCACACACTAACAACGCACCTGCATCACAACACTCTGACATCACACATGACTGCATTACTAGAAAATCTGAAAAAGTCAAGAAACCGCCTGCTTATTTGAAGGACTATCATTGTATGACAACCCAGACATCTCACTCTAGCAACTTTGCCAACTCTAACTCTTTATACCATATCTCGCAACACTTGTCATGTGATAAACTAACCCCAAAATATAAGTCACTTTCTCTAGCCATCATCTCAAATCAAGAACCTAGCACTTATGAGGAAGTGACTGCACATGAATGTTGGAGAAAGGCAATACAAGATGAATTGACAGCTTTAGATCAGAACAGAACTTGGTGTCTCACTGAACTTCCAAAAGACAAGAAGGCTGTGGGTTGCAAATGGGTTTTTCGGATAAAATTCAATTTCGATGGCACCATAGAGAGGCATAAAGCGAGGCTAGTTGCAAAAGGATTCACTCAAGTGCAAGGAGTAGATTATGGTGATACTTTTAGTCCAGTTGTCAAAATGACTACCTTACAAGTAATGTTAGCATTAGCAGCGGTAAAAAAATGGTATTTGAAATAGCTAGACATCAACACTGCCTTCTTTCATGGAGATTTGAATAAGAAAGTTTATATGAAGATACCTCCGTGTTTGGCTGTGTCACAACCAGGTTTGGTTTGTAAATTGCAAAAGTCTCTATATGGGTTTAAGCAAGCAAGCAGGCAATGGAACATTAAACTCACTCAGACTCTTGTGAATGCTGGTTATAAGTAGTTTTTTGATGATCATTCACTCTTTATCAAGAAATAATCTAAAAGCTTCACTATCATTCTAGTATATGTTGATGACTTGGTTTTAACTGGAAATGACATTGGCGAAATCAATTCCATCAAGAAAAATAAAGAATCTTGGTGATCTCAAATACTTCTTGGGAATGAAAGTAGCACGCTTTAACTCTGGAATTCACATTTATCAGCGGAAGTATACCATGGACCTTCTCAGGAATTTTGGTTATCTAGATTGCAAGCCTCTCTTTATTACATTTGATTATAGTCAGAAACTCTCAAAAGAATCAAGTACTATTTTAACAGACAACACTATTTACAAACAGCTCATCGGCCCACTCCTTTACCTCACAAACACTAGACCCGATATCTCTTATACTGTGGCATATTTGAGCCAATTTTTGGACTGTGCAACCACTTCTCATCTACAGGCTGCTTTTCGTGTACTTTGATATTTAAAAGGCCGACCTGCAACTGGTCTCTTCTTTTTCTCTACTTCTAATCTGTATCTTACTGGATTTGCCGATGCTGACTGGGCTACCTGTGCCGATACTCGTCGCTCTATTTCCGGTTATTGCTTCATGCTTGGAAACTCTCTCATTAGCTGGAAGAGTAAAAAGTAAACCACTGTTGCCAAGTCCTCTGCAGAAGCTGAATATAAGTCTCTTGTTGTTGCCACTTGTGAAGCTAGTTGGTTATCTTTTTTAATGAATTTCATTGGTTTGTCGCTTCAAAAGTCTATCACTCTATTCTGTGACAACCAGTCAGCTATTCACATTGCTAACAATCTCATCTTTCATGTAAGAATGAAACACATTGCAGTGTACTGTCACATTGTTCGTGAAAAATATTTGTTTGGTCTCATTCATCTTATGCCAGTTCGTTCCAAATATTAACTTACTGATTTTCTTACCAAATCTCTGCCACCGGGTCCTTTTCTTGCTAATGTTTCCAAGCTAGAATTGTTAGATTTACACAATTTTAGCTTACGGGAGGGTGTTACCTAAATTATTTCTTTATCAATAATAGACTTACCATTGTAATTATTTTTTAATGAGAATACATAAAGAGGACATAGTATATAAGGTGTAATAACTCAACAAATATTTTAAAAATGGGCTTTTTCATTCTTTTCAACAATGAGAAGAACTTATTTTTCTTCCTCTTTTAATCCCTTCTAGTTCATCAAATCATCAATATCAGCTTGAACAGCTTAGGTCATGCGATTTTCTACGCTTTACTTTTCTACTTATAGTTTGTTGATTATTAATTTTCATGCATGCATGTTAATCTTCTGGTATGTAAAAAATCATGAATAATTAAGGAAGCTCATTAATAGATTAATTCATAGATTATATAGTTAGTGTGTATTGTTTTAATAGTTAGTGATTATTGATTTTGACATGTACCTAGCATGATTGGTTTTACATATATTACTTTGTGTAAGTACCTTTCTATTTTTTCTATTTCTTCTTTTCTTACCACTGATCTTCATTTATTATTACTTTTTTAATTTTTCAGAAAACACCTCTGTACGAGGAAAATGTTTCTGGATCAAGCCCAAGAAAGGACAAACCCATGCATATCTCACTCTTTTATGGGGAAACCAGTCATTTCTATAACAAACTGGGGGACAAGCATGATGCTGCTTCTACTATTTACAACCATGATGATGTATGTGAGGTGGCTGTTTTAATCCAATTCAAAACATTTTTATATATATACTATGCATTATTATTTTAGAGTGGTTCATAAGTGGAATTATATATGGGGTATTTCTGTTTTTGTTTTGTTTGGTTTAGGGTGTGAATTATTCATGGAATGTGACTTTCTTCGCTGCTGCTGCTGTTTCCAAGGAGCTAATGAAATTACTGCTCACAGTTGGTTCATCACTTTTTGGAAGCTTTCTCTATCATCACTACACCTACTAAAATTTACTCCATGAATTATTATTGAAGTTATTTGTAAATAAATAAAAACATAGTTTTTTCTTTTGATCTATAAAAGAGTATTGTACTATTCATTTCACTTGTCTATCATACAACTAATAAATACTTTTTATAGAAGGTTGTTATAACAAAATCTAAACCAAAGAAAGTTATTAACCAAGTTTTTTTTGCTAGTTTACATTACTCTTAACAAAATCAGTTTTGACATCTAATTCTGTTTTAATTTGTTATCACTCCTATCAGCCCTCTTCAAGTTTAAAGACACTTTTTAAGTGATCTTGAGCTTGGATTTCAACTTATTGAATATCGAAAAAGAGAATGGTTTACTGTAGATGTCACTAACTTGGTCAAGCCCATATATATGAACAATGTTCAACTTATGTTGAGTTACTAAAAAAATAATTTCAGGTCTTGTTAGTGTACAATATTGCAATGCACCAACAATAGATCGATAGTGTGTAGGATTTTCATATGCTTTTGATCCATGATGTGATAGCTTTTTAGATGTAAAATCATGGTAGTTAGGACAGGTTTAGCATCACTCATTGCTGCCCTTGACATTGGCAAAGATGATAAGCTTCTAAAGGTAGTTTTTCTACTTCAATGCCTAAAAAACAGTTAAAAGTGCCAAGACTCTTTAAAGAAAATATGTTATTCAAATTGTGCATAAGCTGTGAAATCTATTTTGTGACTAAATTGTTATCAACATACACAAGAATACAAATAAAGATGGGTCAGAACGGGTGCTTTTGAAACCAAAATTGGCAAGAGTTGTAGACAAAGTAATATACCAAGCTCGAGAAGCTTGGCTTTATGAAGTTTACACACTTGGTTAGGTTTATCATTTGTAAAACCTAGAGGTTGCTTTAGATAAACAACTTCATTTAATTTTTCATTCAAAAATGCATTATTAAAATCAGATTAGTATTTTTGCCAATTAGAAGAAATAGAGTTAGAATTACTTGAATAGATGGTGGTTTGATGACAAGAGTAAACACCTCATCAAAATCAACTCCTTCAATGTGATGATTTTCCAAAGCTGCCAACCTTGCTTTGTTTTGAAGAATAGTGCCATTAGGGTGCCTTTTGATGGAAAACACCCATTTTGAGCCAATAATGATGCTATTAAGAGGTGGAGTAACTAGACCCAAGTATTTGTCTTCAGCTGATTTTCAATGAGCAAGAGTGAGGAAAGTCTTTATTGTCTTAGGAACATTCTGTAGATATTGTTGTTGTACTAAGTAATGCTTTTGGTTTTGAGTTTTCAAATTTTGACCGTGTGATTATGTGATGAGTATTTGTTGAAGAATTAGTGGAAGTGGTTGAGATATAGTAGTTGAGGATGGATGATTAGAATAAGAATAAGGGACTGAAGTGTTATGCTAAGGTGATGAGACCAAAAGAGAATCATTGAAATTATTGAGACTCTGATAAGAGGATGGATGATGAGAATTAATTGGCTACAAAATAGCAAAGGCAAAGAAGTATATATGAGTAAATTTTTTAGGAATAGGTGATGCAGTATTTAATGGAAATAAATTAGAATAATAAAATATGGTGTGTGATAATGATCTTTTCAGGTTGTGTAAGACACTTGTATCCTTTTTAGTAAGAACATTGCCATTTGAGATTTGCAGTTCAATTATTATCAATGGGAGAGTATGCATTTTAGCCACAAAGTATCATTACTTGTTGAATAAGAAACTTGTATATTACAACTTGAAAGAATCTGATTCAGTACTTTAGATGAAGCATGTCCTAAATGATCATGCCACTGTAGATATTGAGAATACTTTGTACTATATATGCATCTTGATCTTATTTAACAATATTATCACTACTATGTGCTTTATTACAAGAAAGAGTAGAAAAACGAATATAGGCACAATCAGTTTTATGTGGACAAGAAATAGCAATATGTTCAAAAGTATAGACTCCATTTCTAGGTACTCCTCTTAGGAGAATTTGATGATTGGCCTGTGAAATTATAAAGCAACGATCATCATGAAATTGAAAATAACAATCATTATCCTTTTCGAATTTTTGAACACTAATTAGATTTTCACACATTTCAGGTGCATGTATAAGATTTCGAAGCAAAAACTTTTGACTAGTATCCAAAAAAATCAAATTAGCAATTCTAGTACCGGATCCATTATCTAAAAGGATGTGGTCAGAACATATGAATTTAGAAGCAGTGAGTAAATTTGATTGATCTGGAGTTATGTGATGCAACCAAGATATTTCAGAAAAGATGGAGGGAGTTACCGTATATGCTCTAGGATTGTTGTATGAGGATGGTGGTGGTGGAAGAGCTCAAATTGAATTTTGAGAATCTATGCTAGGCTGATTTGATTAGAATTGATGGTCAAATATGTGAAAACATGAAATAGTTATGTCTAAATTTGCTACAAACTTGACATTGAATTCTTGATGGAGATGATCTTTGAAATCTGAAAAATCTATCTCCACCTTTTTCTGCTCTTCTACCTCTTCTTCTAGAAAAGCTTCTACTATTTTCTCTAGCATAAGAATTATATGTTTGGGTGAAATTAGATTGGATATCCCTGTGTCCACTTTTCTAAATTTGTCCAACATGTCTTCATGACTAAGAATGCTTATTGAATCATATTTAGATATAACCGAACTAAGAAACAAAGCATAATCTTCGCTGATTCCTTGTGAAATGGCTTCAATATGATCATCAATGGACAACAGTGGCCGTGAGTTCATGTGTCAGTTAAATCGCCAGAACCTGAGATATCTGGTAGTTAATCCAGACATTTGTCTCTAGGTTGCACATCTCCAGGAGGATCATAAACGAAGGAGAATGCCTTTCCACATCGAAGAAGTGTGTCTTTCAACCTTCTCCTGGAGGATATACGAAGAAGAGTACCTTTCCACCTTGCAACTAGAGAAGAATGTGGGGGAAACAATACGAAGGAGGATGCCTTTTCACCTTCCCCACATTCCCATCATGACAAGAGAGGGAACTTCCCTCCTCAACTTACCATCCGAATACATTTTCAAGTTAACAAGCAAGCGGGATCGCACTCAAACCTTGCCCGCTCGACCATTCCGGCCACACACACATCTCGACCATTCCGGTCACACACAGTCATCCCCAATCTCATCATTAACATCTCAATTCAGTTATTCTAGACCATTCTTCACTTTTAAGTTACCTCACCTTCCTAGCTCAAATCCTCTTAACTATCCTTACAACTCAGTTCTAGGGTCATAGGGTGTAAAATAGAGGTTTAGAGGTTCAAAAGCATGTTAAAATCACAAAAATCTCATTTGCTGAAAATAGGGGCGTCACGTACGCAGGGGCTCATTTTAACCTCACTCGCGTACGCATCCTCTTGCTTGTGTATGCGAGATACCCAACCCGAATGGGTCGGTCGCATCGCGTGCAAGTGGTCACATACCCAACCCCTTAAAATTACTTGCTCGCGTACACACGCACCATCCCGTGTACGTGAGACGCCTAACCCGAATGGAATGGCCACGTCGCGTGTGGTGGTTGCGTACGCGAGTTATGCAGGACCAGCAAAAATATTTAAGTTGCAGAAGTTCACTTTTGCATTAAACTTCCGAAGTGTATAACTCTTTCGTTTTAAAATATTTTTCATTGATACTTCGAACAGCGTAAACTTCACGGACCCAATTTTCATATAAAATAAGTTTGAAAATATTCGGAGGTCTAAAAGCCGAGTTATGACTCACCAAAATTCGGCCAAAAATTAACTTTACAAAAAACCTCAAAACCTCAATTTTCTTTAAAACCTAACTCAAACTCAACGTACTATACGCCAAAATCATCAACTTATCACTTAACATTCTATCATCATAAATAGCAATCAATATCAAGGGTGCTAATCATTAAACATACTCATACGTTCCAACCTATTCTATGGTCATCTAGCCTATGTTTTCACAGAACATTATATATTAAATACGAGAAACCTAAACCATACCTTGACCGATTTCCTATAAAACCCGGAACGTCAGAATTTGTTACCGTTCCACGATATCCAAATTTTCAAAGTCTCCCCAAATAGGTCTCCGACCCCCCAGAGTCCAATACCAAGTCTCCAACTCCATCAATTTGTTTCCAAAGTACACAATCCAAACTAATTTCACCAAATAACACTAAAACTACCATAGGGTTTACTAATTAGATAACTTGAAAAGGATTAAGCGTTTCTCACCTTACCAACGCGAAATTGGGACAAGACCCAGCAAGTCCACGAAGCTAATTCGATCCTAAACACCGAAATTACACAAAATTCAACATAATTACGTATTGAATTTCAAAATTAGGGGAAGAGAAAATCGAAACTGAAAAGTGGATTCCTTACCAAATTAACTACTAGGCTTTGTAGAACTCGACATGGTAAACGCGTGGTATAACACCCTCACTATCAAAATCACGCTTCCGGCTGCGCTACTCTGATAGCAAGAAGTATTACAACTACTTTACATACTAAATACTAAAATAGGAGCCTGTGACTCGACGTTGTATCGCTGATTTCTTTGAAAACCGGAAATTAATACCTAATCTTAAAAAAAATACAAACAAGCATAGATTCATATACAAGACTCTTTATATACTAACTCATAATAGTATATACAAATAAAACATACAATTCCTATCCCTCTTACAAATTTGTAATAACAAAGACGAGGGAAGAAAATAAACTAATTAATATAACAACATATAAACCAAACGCAGTACAATTCTTCTTAATGCTTCTTCATCAGGTTCCTGAAAAGGTAAAGCTGTAGGGGGGTGAGAACCTAACCACATGGTCTCACCACGGAGTTTCAAAGTTGTCATAAGAATATATTTAATAAGAAAATGTTTCAAATTCAGTGACTATCGTTGCCTTATGAATCCTTTTAAAATCCAACAGCTAATCGTTTAAAACATTTTCACAGAAACAATGTTTAATATTTTCAGAAATCCAAAGTCTTCCTTTTCTCATAAGCAAATCTCAATCAGAAACTAACCACGCAATCAAACAACACAATCATTAATTCAGCACCTAAATCTATTCTCAAATGTAACACGCCAGGACAAACACAGGCAAGACAGACAAGGAAAACACAAGTAGGAAGCAGTTACAGCAAATAGTTCAAGTAGCAGTTAAGGACAGTTTAGCAATTAGGCAAACCAAAACAAGTTCAAACCCAAGCAAAGCATACAGATGCATATGATGCATGCCTGTCCTATGGCTGATGAGGCTCATCTGTCGGTTATCCAGCCAACCCGACAAGTCTGAATTGTACTTAGACAGTCCCCCGACGTGCATCCCCAAGAGTCTATGCATAGCTTTTTCTCAAATAATCAATATTACTCAATGGGGTTAACATTCCCGGGAATTTATATAGTGCCCGGTCACACACTTACATCGTAGGGTCAACAGAGTATCGAGTTTTCAACCTGGTACACGTGGTGGCAAGCCACGGCACTTAATCCAGGGAACCTCGTATCTCAGATATTTCAAATTCGTAAGCCATATAAACAATTCATTCATCATTCATCAATATCTAAGCCATTTTCAATATCACCATCATTCATCAATTCATATCCCATTTCCAAATTCATTCTAAAATCATATTTCATATCAATCCTCATTATCCTTCTTTCCGTTAATCAACAATCTCAATTCAAAACATAACTCTTTCTTTTTTAAATAAATCAATCCGAAACAAATAACGTTTAAGAACTAAATCTTTTTAAACAATTACTTCAAACAAAACTTTCAGTTTTATAAAATTTCGGCAGCATCTCCTCTAAAACTCGGATTCTGCCACCCTGATCGGGTCCCATCCAAACATTTCTCAAACCTTTCCAAAACCTCAATCATTTTCTAAGATTCGGCTAGTTCCAATATCAAATAATTTTCAAAGCGAATCAGTGCCCATAGTAAACCTCTTTTTAAAATCAGACCAGCTCAAATACTAAATCATTTATAAAGTCACTAACTCAAAATTAAACCATTTCCAAAGCCAATTCCTTTACATCATCAAAAATAGCTTCAAAACCAAGAAAAGCCATTTTTCATAATAATCAACTAAATAACCTTCCAAACTTATTTCTTTTCAGCAACCACAAACTACTCAAGCAGTCAAGCAATCAGTCATTCAGTCCAGCAAAAATCACATTTAGAAGGCAATTATAATCACAGGCATATGTTCTCTCACATTAATATCTATTTATCACAACTCTGTAATATGAATTAGATTTTAAGAAAAACCCCTACCTTGATTAGCCAAGATCGTGTAATTTAAACGCGACAATCCCCTTTCCTTCCTAATTCGCAGCAGCGTTAATTTTCCTACGGTAATGACAATGGTTGCAGCAGGATTCGAATTTGATGAAATTAAATGCAGGAACAACACTGAAAGTTCAAGGCAACACCAAAATTAAAATGGAATTAAAACCAGAACAAACAATAAATGAAACCAAGGCAGGTTAGCGTGTAAAAGTGAAATAGAACCAGGGAAAAAGGTTAAACCAGGGTAGTGACACTAGACTTGAATTTGGGCAAGACAATAGAAATTCCAGGGCATTCAGGCGGTGACTGTGGCGGCAGCTATAATCACCACGGCGTAGCCACACAAGCAACAGTGGTGACTGTATAACCTGACGCAAACAACCTCAGTAAACAACTCACAGTAGAACCAACTTAACAGAAAAGAAGATCTGAGGCAAGATTAGAGCTTACCAAACAGACTTAGGCCTCAGTAGCAGTTTCCGGCGGCGACGTGGCGTGGTGCGGCGCGGTGGACGGTGGCGGATCTGCAACGGTGAAAGGCGGTGGAGGCACGGCCGCTCGAACAAAAACCTCCTCCGCCGATCTTTCTCTCTCCTTGAGCTTCTCTCCCTTTGAATCTTGCCGGCGGCAACCATGGGAGCTCGGCGACGGCAACAACACACGGCGGCGCAGCGTTGTGTAGCGGGTCGCACTCCTCCTCGCGGCACTGGCCCGCGTCTTCTCCTTCCCCTGTTCGTGATTCCAACGGCGGCGGCAAGAACGGGTTCGGCGGTAAGGATCCGACGAAGCTGGCGGTGATGACGCGAGCAGCAGGACGCCAAGGCGGCAGCAAGCTACTTCCTCCCCGACGCTCTCCCTCATCGGTGCTCTCTTCCTCTCTCTCGGATCTCCCTCCCGACGGCACAGCGACGGCGATGGTGGCAGTGAGGCCCACCGGCGTCGTCTCCCTCTCTTCTCCATTCTCCCTTTCTTTCTTCTCTTCCTTCAGTCCCCCATCTCTCCTTCCCTCTTTCTCTTTTTTTCTTTCTTCCATGAGTTTGCTGTTTTGCTGCGTGGGTTTGGGAAGGTTTGGGAAAAAAGGAATCTTGGTGGCTGAAGGAAGTAAGGCGGCAGCTGGGTTTCATCTGGGTAAAGGAAAAATGGTTTATTTAGGATTAGGATTTGCTTATGAAATTGGGAATTTTGGGTTTAATATGAGTAAAATAATTTTAATAAAATTAGAGTATGAAGTATTAATATTTGAAAAACTAATTAAATCTCTAAAATTACTTTAAAATGGTATTTATAGTATAAAAATACTAATTAATTCTCAATAAATTACTCTAATTGAAAATATATAATAATATAATTAATTTTCTTTATCTTTAACTTAAAGTATTAAATGATATAAATATAAAGCATCTAAAATTGAATTATATAAAATTCTTATTATCTCATAACTACCAACTTTATAATTTAAATGATACAAAATAATTTATAATAAGATTTATTTGAAAATTCTGGGTCTTACACGTGGCCGCAAATGGTACGGCAATCGGAGCTTCGGATCAAAAGTTATTGGAATTAGAAACAAGAACAAGGGTTGGAAGCTTATGTTCTTCCCCTCTCCTTTTTTCCCGGCGTTTCAGCATGCATGAGGAGAGAGAAGATGGCTGAAGCCATCTTTATTAAATGGTAAAGTTGGGCTCGGTTCGTTCGATTCGGTTCGTTCAGCCTAATATTGGGCTAAATTCTTTAAAATTAGTGTCAAAATTCTTATTTTAATTAGTTCTACCTCTCTAAATCATAAAATTCCATTTTATGATTTATTTGATTACTAATTATTTATTAACTAATTATTCACTAATTACTCGGGGTTTACAGGCAGCGTTGACGGAGGCATTGCGACAAATGAGAGAGTGCGAGCGCCAGCGATGAGCTCTGTGCGATAGAAGAGTGTTCGAAGATTTTTGATGAACATTGTG
>NC_029775.3:102267574-102269639 GCF_000817695.3 Arachis duranensis
TAAGCTAAAAAAAAAGAAAAAAGAAAAATAGAGACTATGGTCTAATGAATTATTATAAATTTAATTTTAATATATTATTAATATGTACATACAACATCTAGTAAAATATTATGTTAACAAAAGTAATTATTTTTTACTTATATAAGGCATGCATATGACATCACAATTATTAGACTCATTTTGATTCCAAGATAATGGAGTACAATTCATATTGGTGACATATCCATTGCATGAGGGATATATATTTATGGAGCTAAAGAAAGTCTCTTCTTGGTTGGTTTATGTTTCTTTTAAATAAAAAAAAAATGATGCCATTTCTTAATGTTGGAAGTGATATCGGATCGCACTAGTATATATCACTAAATAAACATGCACGGGAGATTTGTGGCCATTTTTTCAAAGTTGAGTGACGATTTTAACCGTTACAAAATGGTTGGATAACACGTAGCAACCACTGTCCCATGTTTTGTGGCCAAACGATTAGCAGCGATTTTCATCGTTGGAGTAACCATTGCAAAATGACAAAATTAATTGTGGCAATGTTTCATATAAAAATTAAAGTTGTCACAGTTTAAAACCGCTGCAAACTAAACCACGTTTTAAAAAATTGTGAAACTTTGGAATCACCGAAATCTGCTACATAAGATTAAAAATTAATAATAATGAAATAGTTTGTACCATTTTCCTCATCACATCACATTTCCTTACATCATGATTGATCAAACTATATATTTCCATTAAAAAACACACTCAATACTAAGTTCATAGGAAATTCAAAATTATTAACCATTATCATTAATAAAATTCTTTAAAAAAAACACCATACAAGTACTTTCTTGTAAAATTTTTTTGAGATAACTTACATTAAATTTGGAATTACCAAATATTTTGATATGACCGATATTAGATGACCAACAAAATTAATTATTTTTTGCTAACACTTAAACAATAAATTAATAAAATTAAAAAATTTAGAAATAAAATTATAAAACTATTTTTATAGACATTAATCAAAATAATAAATGAGAACAATATAACAAATAGGTTTCTAAAAATTTTGTATAATGGACTTATTATAAGTTTCTAAAATAATAAAAAGAAAATCAAATAAATTCTTGAAAAATTATAATGCGAAGCTTTCTAAAAAATCGCAATAGCAAACACATTATTTGATCTTTCTTTTGGTCTTTAATTTCATTTCATTCTTTGAAAAAATTATAAAATTCTAATATTTTTTAGATCCATGTGGGAGAAGGACAAAGGTTCAATGTTAAAATTCTTTTTGAATTTATTTGATATTTTCTTCTTTTTTTAGTGAACATATATAGAACTTTATCGCAAAATTAAATTTCTGATATATTTATTTATTTATTTATTTGGTAATCTTTTCATCCTTACAAATAAACTTATATGTTTATTGCAAAATTTTTCAAAGATCCATTTGTTTTATTATTCAATAAATTAACATGATATAAAATAAATATTTAAAGTTTAATACATCATTTATAATTAATTAGTAATTTTCAATAAATAATTTTGGTCTTATTAAACTATTATATACTATAATTAAGATTAGAAGAGAAGTAGCAAAAACATGTACTAAATATTGTAAATTGTACTAAATGATATATATTATTTGTAGCAACATAAGATAATACATAAAAACTAATCTAATTAAATGAAAGAAATTAAACTAAAGATCCTGAAGATGAGCATGGCTATTAACCATGTCTTGAGGAATGAATCTGGCCCAAAACCAATGTGATCGCCACACACTATTCATTTCTTCAATTGGGACATTCTTTGTCTCAGGAAGGAAGAATGCAATAAAAATAGTCATGATAACTACAAAACCGCCAAAAAAGAAGAAAAGACCGAATTTCAAGTGACAAAGCATCATGAGAAAAACTTGGCCTATGATAAAAGTGAAGAGCATGTTAACCGAAACATTGATGGCTTGTCCTGCGGATCTTATTTCAAGAGAGCATATTTCACTGGGAACCAACCATCCAAGTGGGCCCCATGACCATGCAAATGATGCCACGTATGCACATATAAAGAACAA
>NC_029775.3:102269739-102284338 GCF_000817695.3 Arachis duranensis
CCAAATCAAGCTAAATAACCAAGCTGAATACGAGGCACTACTGGCTGGTTTAAGGCTGGCTAGGGAGGTAGGAGTACAAAAACTTACCGTCTTTAGCGATTCACAAGTCGTCACCTCACAAATAGAAGGGAGATACCAAGCTAAGGATCCCACCATGAAAAAACATCTCAGGTAATTCGGGGGACTGGTGCGTGAAATTGTGAACAATACTTTTCACAACTCTCATAATCCCCGGTCATGAACCCCAAAAACTTGGTGTTCAATACCATGGCATTAACACAACTTCGCACAACTAACCAGCAAGTGCACTGGGTCGTCCAAGTAATAAACCTTACGCGAGTAAGGGTCGATCCCACGGAGATTGTTAGTATGAAGCAAGCTATGGTCATCTTGTAAATCTTAGTCAGGCAAACTCAAATGGATATGGTGATGAACGCATAAAAACATAAAGATAAAGATAGAGATACTTATGTAATTCATTGGTAGGAACTTCAGATAAGCGCATGAAGATGCCTTCCCTTCCGTCTCTCTGCTTTCCTACTGTCTTCATCCAATCACCCCGCCTGCTAGGAGTTTGAAGCACGTCACAGTCATTCAATCATTGAATCCTACTCAGAATACCACAGACAAGGTTAGACCTTCCGGATTCTCTTGAATGCCGCCATCACTTCTAGCCTATACCACGAAGACTCTGATCTCACAGAATGGTCGGCTCGGTTGTCAGGCGATCAACCATGCATCGTGCAATCAGGAATCCAAGAGATATTCACCCAATCGAAGGTAGAACGGAGGTGGTTGTCAGTCACACGTTCATAGGTGAGAATGATGATGAGTGTCACGGATCATCACATTCATCAAGTTGAGGAACAAGTGATATCTTAGAACAAGAATAAGCTGAATTGAATAGAAGAACAATAGTAATTGCATTAATACTCGAGGTACAGCAGAGCTCCACACCTTAATCTATGGTGTGTAGAAACTCCACCGTTGAAAATACATAAGAACAAGGTCTAGGCATGGCCGATTGGCCAGCCTCCCAATGATCTAAGAACTAGATGTCCAAAGATGATCTAGAGATCTAAAGTGATCAAAAGATACAAATACAATAGTAAAAGGTCCTACTTATAGAAAACTAGTAGCCTAAGGTTTACAGAAATGAGTAAATGACATAAAAATCCACTTCCGGGCCCACTTGGTGTGTGCTTGGGCTGAGCAATGAAGCATTTTCGTGCAGAGACTTCTCTTGGAGTTAAACGCCAGCTTTTATGCCAGTCTGGGCGTTTAACTCCCATTTTGGTGCCAGTTCCAGCGTTTAACGCTGGAATTCTTGAGGGTGACTTTGAACGCCGGTTTGGGCCATCAAATCTTGGGCAAAGTATGGACTATGATATATTGCTGGAAAGCCCAGGATGTCTACTTTCCAACGCCGTTAAGAGCGCGCCAATTGGGCTTCTGTAGCTCCAGAAAATCCACTTAGAGTGCAGGGAGGTCAGAATCCAACAACATCTGCAGTCCTTTTTAGTCTCTGAATCAGATTTTTGCTCAGGTCCCTCAATTTCAGCCAGAAAATACCTGAAATCACAGAAAAACACACAAACTCATAGTAAAGTCCAGAAAAGTAAATTTTAACTAAAAACTAATAAAAATATACTAAAAACTAACTGTATCATATCAAAAACATACTAAAAACAATGCCAAAAAGCGTACAAATTATCCGCTCATCAATACCCAGCTGAAAGATGTAACACCCTAATATTCAAATCCTTATGCTCGAGTCATAAGTCAATGATATTACGGTGGTACGACTCTCAGGTGGATTTTTAATATATAAATATAGTTAATTTCGAAAGGAGTATTAATCGAGAAGCCTGAAAAGAGTAGAAATAAAATCGCGAAGACGTATCACTCACGTTTCGACAACGAAAAGTTAAACTGTGAAGCCGAAAGCGATAAACGGACAAGGCATAAAGGAGATTAAGAGATAGATAACGGATAGATATATATAACATAAGTAATAGCCACTAGTCGCGACCCGCGAAGTTTAGGCCGGCTAGGGTACAGTATGAAAGTAGCTGACAACAGTACATCCTAATCTCTCCCAAAGGAATCATAAGAGCCTCTATAGGCAAGTTCCAAAAGAGTTCAACACGTAATATAATCTTTTCAAAACAAAGGTGGAGAGATTCTAAGCAAAACATAAAATAGAGAAAATAAATATCTTCGCCGTCTCTCAGACGAACCGCAGCTCACTTCTGAGCACCTGAACCTGTATCTGAAAAACAAGAGATATATACGGAATGAGAACCCCGGGCCCATGGGTTCCCAGTACGGTAAAAGTGCCAAATAAATACAATGCACTGCAATAAAAACTCACCAAGCATCCTAAACTCCTTTTCACCAAGTATCCAGCCTAGATTCTCACTAATCCATAAATAGGCATCTGACGTAAGGGGATACTAAATCTAGTTCATATTGCACATGTTTCCCAATTCGCTGATTCTTCCACGAATCAGACTCAGAATCATAAGCAAAACCATTACCAGTTGTTCTGCCTCAGCAACTCTATTTCAATACATCATACCCTCGCCTGGAGCTAGTGAAATCACATCACTGCGTCTACCCAGGGGGCTCAAATGATCTCATTCAAAAATCATCATCATTATGCAATCGCATTATCAATTCATCTCATCAAGAACAGCCCCCAACATCCACCGACACCATCATGAGGGATCTCTCAGTTGTACAAACACAAGCAATACAGACAAGTAATACACAAATAAGGTACAAGTAGAACAAGTAGCATGTAATCAGGTAACATAGCATATATGATATAGAAGTCCAAAACAAATAGGCAAACCCAAACAATTCAAACATATGCAAATGATGTATGCCTGCCCTATGGCTGATGATATCATCTGTCGGTTATATAGCCAACCCGACACGTCCTGGTAGCTAACCATGGACAGAAACACCCCTTGCTACTACCCGCTCAGCCCAGAGCCAGTGGAACAACCACTACTGCGGCTACTACCTAGGCAGGTGTTTAACAGCTCAACCTGGAGCCAGTGGAACAACCACTACTACGGCTACTACCCAGGCGTCACAATCTCTGACCTGGAGCAAGTGGGACGAACCACAACCCTTGCTACTGCCCAGGTATCTTAAGCATTAATTCGGAGCAAGTGGGACGAACCACAACCCTTGCTACTGCCCAGGTATCTCAAAAGCATTGACCCGGAGCAAGCGGGACGAACCACAACCCTTGCTACTGCCCAGGTATCTTAAGCATTAACCCGGAGCAAGTGGGACGAACCACAACCCTTGCTACTGCCCAGGTATCTTAAGCATATATTAATTCAATCTCAATTCAAATTATCAATCCTCATTGTTATCAAATCTCAAACATTAACCTGGAGCAAGTGGGACGAACCCCAACCCTTACTACTACCCAGGTATCAGAGTTACATTCATTCAAAACTCCATAATTAACTCATTTATCATAAACATCCCTTTTCGTCTCATACCCGGAGCAAGTGGACAACGCCACTGCCTACTACCCGGGGTTACACATCACATTTCAACATTTTCCATTATTATCCATTTAACACATTCATTCATTAATCATATATGCAATTATTCTCAGCCATAATCAATAATGGCTTTGCCGTGACCCGGCAATAACTCAACCATCCGGCTCATGGTTCAATCAAGAACCAGCCATTTATCAATAGATATAGCCCTTCGGCTCATGGCGTTGATCGCCATTGATCATAACTTTTCCCCTTGCTTCACTCGCAAGTTACCACATCCCCTAGTTCCTTTCTCATTACTAAGCATATCATAATGACTTAATACATAAGGGGTGAGATCGGAGGCTTAAAAGTATGAGATTTGGCTTTTAAAACTCAAGTATCAACTTTGGCATGAAAACAGGGCCACGCGTACGCGTACTCCACGCGCACGCGTGGATGGCCACAAAACTCATCGGCGCATACGCGCCATTTACGCGGACGCACGGATTGAAAAATAGACAACGACGCGTACGCGTCAGCCACGCGTACGCGTGGGTACACTTGCGCCCCAAGCACAAGACTGGCACAACTCTGGCACAACTCTCGGGAAAATGGCTGGGCAATGGGTGCAGCGCATCGACGCGCACGCGCAGACCACGCGCACGCGTGGATGGTGCCTTCTCGAAGAACGACGCGTACGCGCCAAGTGCGCCTACGCGTGGAGGGTCATTCTGCTAAAAATTTTCTAAGTTAAAAGCTGCAGAATTCACAAATTCAACCCCCAATCTTCCGACGGACATAACTTCCTCATTTTAAATCGTTTTTCACCCGTTCTTCGAACGGCATGGACATCCCGGATCCAATTTCATTTCTAAACAGATTTGGCACAAAACAGAGATCCGTAGTCCAAGTTATATCCAGTCAAAGTATGCCCAAAAACCATGTTTTCATATAAAACCACAAAGTGCCATTTTCAAAACAAGCCATTTTCAACTCTTTTCAAAATCAACCAAAACATGCCAAATTCAACCCTTTTTGAAAACAATCAAAATGTGCCAAAATTAACATCAAGCCATCCTCAACTCACACATTGACACTTTACCAAAGGTCACAAAACCGCCATATAACCATCTTTACCCCTTTCAAACAAATGGCTAAATTACAAACATATCAACATGTCATACATCCTTCCTCATCCCAATTTCCAACTATACTATTTCCAATCAACCATCATTATACATAACCAATATCATACTCACTATCACGAGGTTTCACCCCCAAATCAACCTTAATCATTTCTCAAGCATATATCACAACATACATATCTCTCATGCATTATCATACCATCAAGGCATCAATAATCATACTCACATATGTGACCACATAATATATCTCAACCAAAATCAAACATACCTCATCTATACTATTTCACCCAAAATTACCAATTTCCGCACTTCAACTCCTCAAACCTCATTATCCAATAACCAACCCAATCATTCATATATTCATTATATGAAATTCATCCAATCACTTGTGTCATCATACAATACACATATCAACTTACCTCCCTTACCTCTTCCCGGCCTCCGGCCCAAAATTTACGGCCTCCGGCCCAATTTCACAATTTAAATGCATAAACCACAAATTAATACTCATTACCTATCTAGCCTAGGAATTCTCATCACACCACACGGTACTTAAATGAAATTTAAACCGTACCTCTTGTAGCCAAATCAATTGAGTCTCTTCTTTAGAAGTCTCCACCAACCTTAGCCCCAAGCCTCACCAAAGCTCCTCAAGCAACACCAATCTCCCAATTGTGCACCAAGATCATCAAATACACTAACATAACCAATATCACATACATACATCAACCTAGGGCTCATAAAGATGATAAATCACAAGGGTTTGAACACTTCTTACCTCAGCCCATATGAAGTAGGGATAGAACCCACTTAGAATCCATGTTGGAGTATCCCTAAATACCCAAAATCACAAGATTTCAACACTAACTTCCCAAAAACGTGTAACAGTGGGGAATTTCGAAAACTGGGCAGAGATGAATGGAATACTCACACAAAACTTAGTTAGAATTGTAGAGGATGAGAAGAGCGACGCGTGGCCACAAACGGCTCGTCAATCGGAGCTCCGTAGCTCAAGTTATGGTGGTTTGAAGATCAAAGAGAGTTAGGTTTTCTCTCTTCTCTTCTCTCTTCTTAATTCAGCGCCCCAACCTCTCTTTTAGGGTAAAAATGAGCTGAAATGCTCATAACTAATGTTTATATATGTTGGGTCTTGGGCCCACTTAGGCCCAATTCACTTATTTTTGTCCGTTGGCCCAATCTTGGACCAAAACCTTTAACATTAGCGCTCTAAATCGCACTTCAAATATTTCTACCTCCCCTAATTATAATTCCTCATTTCTTAATCTTATTTACTCATAATCAACTTTCTCAGCTGCAGTACCAGACAGGTCTCAGCTGGTACTGCGGTCAAAATTCCATTGCGCACTTTTACGCAGAAAACTATGTCTTCCGACTCGAAAAAATTCACTGAATCCAAATATCATATTGAAATCATCAAATTCCAATTGCCAAATCTTCCAACCATATTCGCTCGTACTTACTCATTATTTAATTAATTTCGATTAGACCGGGTATTACAAAAGATATGGTGGACAACCTTGTAACTACCAGCAAGCCCCACCCCGTGCCTATAGACCATCCTCTCAACATGACCTCGAACCACCACACTCACAAGCTTCTTTTCGCCATTCGCCACCATACAATCCTTATCCGCCCCAATGCCAATCAAATTACCCCCAAGAACCACCGCTCCCCCATACACAGTACCCATATCCATCAAAGTCAGAATCACAGGGTAGCCTCGAAGAATCACTTAAACAATGTACTACAATCCTTCATCAACTGGTGCAAGCAATGGTGGAGAGGCTAAAACAATTGTCTTTCGGACACTCAGCCCCTCAACAGACCCCCATGGCTTTATGCAGAGAATCCAATGAAGAAGGCAGTACAAAGGAGATGCAGGAAGCTCCAGTGAACAGCATAGAGCATAGCTTCGTATAAGAACAAGTAGAGAAAGCTGTCATTGCAGAAGAGGAAGAGTCGGTTGTTGTGGAGAACTCCGTCAAGGATGTTACAATTGATGCTGAGGAGGATTTTGCACCGCCTCCAATGAAAATATCTTATAAAGAACTGAACGGAATAACCCAGGACACAGGTTTCCTTGATGATGATGATCACGAGACTTATTCTCTTAGTGACGACCTTGCATCCGCAAGTAATTTCTCTGAGACAGAAGAATCTTCCCCGAGTGAATATGAGGAAGATGCTAAGGTAGATTTTTCTCAACCTCCAATATATGACTTGAGCGATGATGAGGGAGAAATTGAAGACTCTGATCAAGAGATGGTTGAAGTGGAAGAATTCACAGAAGATTATAAGGGAGTAGAACTTACAAAACCACTGGAAACACCTATACCAAGGCCGTTACCGCCCACCACAAACTACAAGTGGGTAAAATCCTTGTCTTTTATCTTCAATATTCCACTTGAATATGGTTTGCTTGAAACAGATGGCCAGCTTAGAGCTCTCTGCGGCTTTAAGAGTGAAAGGGAAATGGCTCATACTCAGAGCCGGTGCACAAGGTTCAATAAGGTTCCACGCTTCAACTCGAAGTGCAAGGATTGGTATCATGCTCAATTGAGTGGATCACGGAGAACGTTTGGTCACCGTGGTGAGAATCTAATTTCCAAACCACCCAGATGGAAAACTATAGATCAAAACAAAAGCGGATTTGGAACCAAAGTTTGGGATCCTGGAAAATATTCTGATATTCATCACCCCGGGAGCCTGAAAATCTGTTTGAAGCTGCTCAGAAGCTTCACATGCCTAGTTTGGGACCCCGGAGGCTATTGGCATTCCAAGCATTGGTGGAGATTCCTGGATCAGTACAAGCATAAGCCACCATGACAGGAAGCTCATCAAATGTCCAACTTAAGGACTTTAACCAAAAGTGCTAGGTGGGAGACAACCCACCATGGTATGATCGTTTCTTTTTCAATTTTCATTTTAGTTTGTTTTGTTTGTATTTGAATTTTGATTGAACCTGGAATCATGCATACTTTCATAGCATTCACATTAAGCATTGCATTCTGCATACTGCATTATATAAAAAAAAGCACGTACGCGACGCGGCAGCGTCGCTGACGCGTCCACGTCATTGGTGCATTAGGGAAGAAAATAAATCGAACAGAGAGTCACGCTGGAGTGTGGCTGGAGGCGTGCCAATGGCACAAATCAACCCACGCGACCGCGTCGCTGACACGTCCACGTCGCATGGGAATAATGGCCTCCCACGCGACCGCGTGACCCACGCGGCCGCGTGCCCAAGATTTCAACATCAAAATGGTGCACACCCGAATGTTGTGCGAGAGTGGTGCTGGATTGGTACTGAACACATAATCCTTCCCACGCGGCCGCGTAACCCACGCGACCGCGTCATATTCCTTTAAAGCCCACTCACGCGATCGCATGCCGCATGCGATCGCGTCACTTAAAATTTGGCACTAATAAGATTTTGAACAGAGAGTTGTGCGAGCGCGAGGCTGCACTCGCGCCACTAGCACAAATCGAGTCACGCGATCACATGACCCACGCGTCCGCGTCACTTGACCTTATTGTGCACCACGCAGCCGCGTCACCCACGCGACCGCGTCGCCAGCGTCGCACACCTTGATCCTATATGCCAAAATATTTTATCTTTTCTTCCCCAATCCTAATTTTTTCTCCCTCCTTTCTTATTTACTTCCTCTTCCCTTCTTTCCCTTCTCATTCTTCTTATTTTTCTTTTTATTTTATTTTAATTTGTTTGCAAACTTTCATTCATTGCATTATTTTCATTGGTGTTGGAATTTTATTTGGGTCATTGTGAATTGTTGCAAAACTGTTTGGCAATTATATTTTTAAAGGGTTGCTTGCATGTTCACTTTAATACTTTCTATACCGTATTCACCATGCATGCTATGTGTTTGTGAAAAAGCCATATAGCATTATGCACTTCTCTATTTTACTTTATACTATTCAATGCTTGCTTTTCATAAACTCCCTTTACTATTTTATTAATTGAACATAATTGTTAATACAAACATGGTGATTTGTTAACAGTAATGCTTGGTCTATGCTACTCATGCCTTTTGCCGGCATGCCAATAAACACCTTGCATTCACTTGTCCTTATATGCACTAGCTATTTTCCATTGATGGCTTTTCACATGTACTCGCGAGCATGTGTTAATGTCAGTTACATCCTAATGTGCATCCATCACCACCTTTTCCGTTCTCTTTCTTGCTATAGTTATCTCTTTGAATTTAATTTACTTTCTCTTCCCTTTTTCAGGATGGTCACCAAGAAAGGAAAAGAGAAAGCTACTCCCAAATCACCGGCAAGGAAAGGAACAGAAAGAGCCCCAGCTGAGGAACCACAACCCCCGTCCACTCGCACATCTTAGCATGCACCGAGGACGGTGCAATCTTTAAGTATAGGGAGGTCGATACCGATCTCCATGGGTTAGTTATTTCCTCTTTCAACACCAATGTTTTATTTTATTTGTTTGTTCATTATTGCATTTGCATGTTTAATTGCATATTTGTTTGATTTTATACATTTAGTTACTACTTGGTTAAAATAATAAATTTCTTTTAAGACCCTATTTTGAAAAAAATAAAAAAATTTCACTAATTTAAATTGAAACTTTTTGTGTAAAACTTGTTTGAAGTTGTAATTGGAACATGGTTTTTAAGCCAAAGAACACACAACCTGTGAGAATTGAGCTTAATTACATGGTTACATTATTTAACCATAAATATTTTATTCTTGTGTGTTCACTTCCCTATAATTGCAATCTTTATTTTGTTCCATTCTATATGTCCATTATTTAGTATATTTACATGCTTGCATATGATTGAGGCCATTGTTTGATTTTAGCTCACTTATCCCAAAATTAGCCTACCTTTTACATCACCCTTGTTAGCCCTCTTGAGCTTTTAAATCCCTTCTGTTTTATAAACACATTACTAGCCTTAAACAGAAAAACAAAATAAAAATCCCAAGTTGAATCCTTGGTTAGCTTAAGATAGATATTGTGTATAATTTAAGTGTGGGAATTTTATGGGAACATGGGATGATATGAAAAAAAAAGTAGGAATTAAATTAAATAAGTTATTTGAAAATTTGGGAAGCATGCTCATGTGAAATCAAAATAATTAAATTACCATGTGCATTGAAAAACAATATTAAGTAATTAAATAAGGGGATACAAAAAAAAAGAGAAAAATAATATTACCCCAAATGCAAAATAAAAAAAAAGAATCAATGCACATGGGACAAAATTCAAAAATAAATTTGATACATGAGCATGTAATACAAAAAGTGAGAAAATTATGGGAAGCTAAGTATAATTTTAAAATTTTTATAGAGCATGTATATGTTAGGTGAGATCTTAGACTACTCAAGGATTCACTTAGTTAGCTCACTTAGCCTTATATATACCCTTACCTTTACCTCAGCCCCATTACAACCCTGAAAAGACCTCATGATGTTTGTATTGGTATGCTAAATATTTGTTGATTGATTAGATGAGGAACAAAAGTTTAGAAAGCATGATTAGAGAAGAGTAGAGAGACTGACCCTAGACACTTGAGAGATTAGAGTGATATACACTACCAGTGAGGGTTCAGTGCTTAAACTCTATGTTCCCTGTTTTCATGAGCTATCTTCTTACAAGTTTACTTGTCTTTATTTTATATGATTTGAATTAGTGAAATCTGATTTATGTTTGTCTTGGAGAACTTATTTATTTTTAACCAAGTAGGTAGAAACATTTTTTTGCATATAGTGCATTCATGTAGATAGGTTGCATTTCATACATCCAACCATTCCTTTTCATCTTTATAGTTTCTCTTGAGCTTAGCATGAGGACATGCTATTGTTTAAGTGTGGGGAGGTTGATAAACCACTATTTTATGGTTCATCTTGTGCTTAATTGAGTGGATTTTATCAACTCTTTACTCACTTATTCATACAATTCGCATGCTTTACATTTTCCTTCCCGATCTTGTGCTATGATTGAAAACATGCTTCTTTGATCCTATATTTGCTTATTATTAATCCTCTCTTATTACCATTAGATGCCTTGATATGTGTGTTAAGTGTTTTCAGATATTATAGGGCAGAAATGACTTGGAGGATGGGAAGAAAGCATGCGAAAGTGGAAGGAATACAATAAGTTGGAGAAATTGCTAAGTTGTCCAGTCTGACCTCTTCGCACTCAAACGGCTATAACTTTAGCTACAGAGGTCCAAACGACGCGTTTCTAGTTGCGTTGGAAAGCTAACGTCTGGGGCTTCGATTTGATATATAATTTGCCATAGCTGCCCCGACGCCAGGCGACGCGAACGCGTGAGTCACGCGGACGCGTGACCTGGCAAGAACGCAACCCGCACGGCCGCGTGAGCCATGCGGCCGCGTCACTTGTCCGTGACTTGTACGGACCAGAAAGCTTTGGAAGTGACTTCTGGGCTGTTTCTGACTCAGTTTTTGGCCCAGAGAACACATATTAGAGGCTATAAAGTGGGGGAATGCATCCATTCATAATCAGGCTTTCATAATTCACTTTTCATGTTTTAGATGTAGTTTTAGAGAGAGAGGTTCTCTCCTCTCTCTCTCTCTTAGGATTAGGATATAGGAATTCTCTTTGTTTTTAAGAGTGACTCTCGATCCCAGGTTTAATATTCCTTTTACTTTATATTTTTCTTCCATTTGGAATACTTATTGCTTCCCATCTGAAGATATTGTTATTCCAGTAGACTTAGTTTCCTTCCTTTTGGTTTTGGGTAAGAAATCAGTAACTCGGGAAGTTATCCAACTCAACAGCATAACTGATAATTGTTATCTCCTCTAATTGAATTGAATCTCAATACTCCCAATCTTTTCTTAGGAATTAACTCGGATTTGAAGACCAAACTAATTAGTCACTTGACCTTCCTCTGCTTTAAGCAAGGGTTAACTAAGTGAAATTAAGATTCAATTGTTATTATCATTGTTAAGGATAATTCTGGACTTCCAATTTCTCATACCTTGCCAAAAGTTTATTTTACAGTTATTTATTTATTTTAATTGCAATTTAAATTACTTACTTCCTATTCTCAAAACCCCAAATTTACAATCTCCATAACCAATAAGAAGAACATACCTCCCTGTAATTCCTTGAGAAGACGACCCAAGGTTTAAATACTCGGTTATCAATTTTAAAGGGGTTTGTTACTTGTGACACCCAAACATTTGTACGAAGGAATTTCTGTCGGTTTAGAGACTATATCTACAACGCGACTGTTTTTATGAACTTCTTTACTGGCAAAAAATCCCGACGTCAGTAGACATGTTTACCTTTTTTTGCAGTGGTGAATATTCAACAGTAGCATAGGCAATATCAAGAGGTGTTTCATCTTTTTGGTTCAAAGCTAATTTGTCTATTCTACGATGAAACATCAGTTCCCAACTCTGGAGACGAGAATATGCAAGGTGATGTAAGGGTGTGTTTCCATCATTGTCCTTCTCATTGTAAAGACCACTTAGTGAGATGTTCTGCATCATTTTACCCACTACAAAGCGTTGCTCTGCATTCACACCATAATGCAGAGCATTGCGGCCTTTATTATCCACTATCTCTGCACAATCTGGACAGAATTTTATTATGGCCTCCATATTATGTAAATTACCATAGTATGCTGCAACGTGAAATGCTATCCTTCCCTCTTTATCTTTCATGTATGTTGTGCTTCCATCTTGTTTCAGTAACAACTTTGTTAATGATTTGCAGCGAACTTTAACCGCATAATGAAGAGGAGTCTAACCATTTTCATCTGTATGTTTAGTGGCAGCTCTCACATATTCATTCTTTAGAAGATTTATTGTCATTTCTGATGAGAAACAACACAAGAAATTAACAACTTTTTTTAGAAAAAAAATAATCTAAAATTACAATTTAAATAATTTTTAAAACATATATCCATTTTGCCCTTACAAAACTTAAAAATGATCTATTTTCGTTTGATTTATTCTGTAAAACTTGAGGTGACAAATTAAAATGCTAAAGTGACATGCTAAAATGTATTTCGATATATTTAACTAATAAATTAGTACTTAATAGAACAAACTAATAACAATAACTAAAATACACAACTTTTAGATTTTACTAGGTCAAAACCAAAATAATAAATATTATGTTGTAACTAAGAGATTTATTAATAAAAGTATTTTAGAAAGAGAAATTTATATATCAAATTCTTTCAAATATCTTATATAATAGATAAATAGAAAACCTATCGTCTATACATATATTTATAATATATTATTTAAAAAAATTAAAAATTTATACTTTTTATTAATATTAGTCAATATTTTAAACTAATACCTTATTTGTATGCTATTATGATTAAAGTTTAGAATATAAAATTTAGTACTTAAAATTTAGAGTATTGGCCAAGCATTCACAAAAAAATGATCAATTTTATAAATTATATAGCATTTCTCATATCACTAATTTAACATTTAAAATATATCACAAAATATTTTTTATTATAATTAAAATAAAATATTTTTTTAAAATTAGAGAGTTTATTATTTCTAATAACCTTCCTTCTTTCTCTTCCCTTCTTTTTCTCTTTTTCTTTCTCACTCTATCATGTAATATACATGATAAATTATAGGAAGATGTTCACATGTACCGTTGTACTTGAGTGAAACATGCTATTCCATTACTTTTATTTTGAAATAAAACAAAAGTTTTAAAAATATTCTTAAGTTTTATTTTGTTTTAATTTTGTTCCAAAATATACCTCTAATGGCTAATTTTTCAAAAAATTTAATACCAATTCAACAATAATTTCATAAGAACAACTCCAAACACAAACAAATCAAGCATAATTTTCATATATTATTGTTAGATTGATCTTAATTTTTTTTGAAAATTTAGCCGGTAGGGATATATTTGATGCAAATCGAAAACTTTTGGGACAAAATTGAAACAAAATAAAACTTATGGGTATTTTTTTGAAATTTTTGTCAAACTTTAAGAACAAAAAATATATTTTACCAAAACAGAAATCATTAGATTCTTTTAATTTGTTAGGTTGCGGTGAAAAAATTTGTTAATATAAAATTTAGGGCATATGAAATTATATTTTAAAATAAATAATTATTCATTAATTATATTATAAAATTGAATAAATATGCTGTTTCTTTTCAATATTTATATTTACTTTCATATTATTTTAAGAATTTTGTTCAATTTTATTTTTGACTCTTTAATTATATTTTACTTATGAGAAAAGCTTAGTATACAAGCGATTAGGGCTTGTAACTATTACAAGTTCATTAACGCCTAATCCACTAAAATGCACTGCAACTCCTACGTCACTTACACGCGCTATACAAAGATCTCGCGTTTATATAACTACCAAATTTAAAAGATTTGTTTCCTTCTTTGTTTTCTTTCTTTTCAAATTTCATCGTTCTTCTTCTCGCGCATCTTCCCCTGGTTTTTCGATCGTTCTTTTCCTCTCCTTTCTCATTGGTTTGTTCTTCGTCATTGACGTTAGTTTTTCTCTCTGTAACTCCAGCTTCGTTTTGACATGGTGTATTTATAGTTTTTGACATGGTGTATTCTGCAACCTCTCTGTTGTTGATGACCAGTTTGTTCCGAAGGTTGGAATGACCTTTACCACCCTTGAAGATGCTGAAAAATTTTACAAGAACTATACCAAGGTTGTAGGTTTTTCTACAAGAGTTCGGAGCACAAATAGAAAGGAAAACGAGATTAAGAATCAATTGATTACATGTAGCAGAGAGGGAAAATGAAACTCTCATAGCAAAGACTCATTTGATAGGAATTGGAATGATTTTCTGCTAAACTTTGGTCTTATGGACAACAAGTGGCTTTCATGTAGTGTTGGGTTAAAATCTGCAGCAGAGGTGTAAATTTAATTTTTTATCAGGTGTATTTATAGT
>NC_029775.3:102288281-102290748 GCF_000817695.3 Arachis duranensis
GGGTTTCAATCTATCTGATCACCACTTCATATTATAGTACCTTTAAATCAGACATTTTGAATACACCAGAGAGAGTTTAATTAATTTTGTTCTTGTGGACAACAAGTGGCTTTCAGGTAGCGTTGGGTTAAAATCTGCAGCAGAGGTGTAAATTTAATTTTTTATCGGGTGTATTTATAGTCTGTGTTTGGGTGTATTATGCAGACCGTCATATATGGGTTCCAATCTATCTGGATCACCACTTCATATTATAGTACCTGTAAATCAGACATTTTGAATACACTAGAGAGAGTTTAATTAATTTTGGTCTTGTGGACAACAAGTGGCTTTCAGGTAGTGTTGGGTTAAAATCTGCAGCAGAGGTGTAAATTTAATTTTTTATCGGGTGTATTCATAGTCTGTGTTTGGGTGTATTATGCAGATCTCTATGCAGACCGTCATAAATGGGTTCCAATCTATCTGGATCACCACTTCATATTATAGTACCTGTAAATCAGAAATTTTGAATACACTAGAGAGAGTTTAATTAATTTTGGTCTTGTGGACAACAAGTGGCTTTAAGGTAGTGTTGGATTAAAATCTGCAGCAGAGGTGTAAATTTAATTTTTTATCGAGTGTATTTATAGTCTGTGTTTGGGTGTATTATGCAGATCTCTATGAAGACCGTCATATATGGGTTCCAATCTATCTGGATCATTTTGAATACACCAGAGAGACTTTAATTAATTTTGGTCTTGTGGACAACAAGTGACTTTCAGGCAGTGTTGGGTTAAAATCTGCAGCAGAAGTGTAAATTTAATTTTTTATCGGGTGTATTTATAGTCTGTGTTTGGGTGTATTATGCAGATCTCTATGCAGACCGTCATATATGGGTTCCAATCTATCTGGATCACCACTTCATATTATAGTACCTGTAAATCAGATATTTTGAATACACCAGAGAGAGTTTAATTAATTTTGGTCTTGTGGACAACAAGTGGCTTTCAGGTAGTGTTGGGTTAAAATCTGCAGCAGGGGTGTAAATTTAATTTTTTATCGGGTGTATTTATAGTCTGTGTTTGGGTGTATTATGCAGATATCTATGCAGACCGTCATATATGGGTTCCAATCTATCTGGATCACCACTTCATATTATAGTACCTGTAAATCAGACATTTTGAATTCACCAGAGAGAGTTTAATTAATTTTGGTCTTGTGGACAACAAGTGGCTTTCAGGTAGTGTTGGGTTAAAATCTACAGCAGGGGTATAAATTTAATTTTTTATCGGGTGTATTATGCAGATCTCTATGCAGAACGTCATATATGGGTTCCAATCTATCTGGATCACCACTTCAGAGTTTAATTAATTTTGGTCTTGTGGACAACAAGTGGCTTTCAGGTAGTGTTGGGTTAAAATCTGCAGCATGGGTGTAAATTTAATTTTTTATCGGGTGTATTTATTGTCTGTGTTTGGGTGTATTATGCAGATGTCTATGCAGACCGTCATATATGGGTTTCAATCTATCTGATCACCACTTCATATTATAGTACCTTTAAATCAGACATTTTGAATACACCAGAGATAGTTTAATTAATTTTGGACTTGTGGACAACAAGTAGCTTTCTGGTAGTGTTGGGTTAAAATCTGCAGCAGATGTGTAAATTTAATTTTTTATCGGGTGTATTTATAGTCTGTGTTTGGGTGTATTATGCAGATCTCTATGCAGACCGTCATATATGGGTTCCAATCTATCTGGATCACCACTTCATATTATAGTACCTGTAAATCAGACTTTTTGAATACACCAGAGAGAGTTTAATTAATTTTGGTCTTGTGGACAACAAGTGGCTTTCAGGTAGTGTTGGGTTAAAATCTGCAGCAGAGGTGTAAATTTAATTTTTTATCGGGTGTATTTATAGTCTGTGTTTGGGTGTATTATGCAGATCTCTATGAAGACCGTCATATATGGGTTCCAATCTATCTGGATCACCACGTCATATTATAGTACCTGTAAATCAGAAATTTTGAATACACTAGAGAGAGTTTAATTAATTTCGGTCTTGTGGACAACAAGTGGCTTTCAGGTAGTGTTGGGTTAAAATCTGCAATAGAGGTGTAAATTTAATTTTTTATCGGGTGTATTTATAGTCTGTGTTTGGGGGTATTATGCAGATCTCTATGCAGACCGTCATATATGGGTTCCAATCTATCTGGATCACCACTTCATATTATAGTTTTGAATACACTAGAGAGAGTTTAATTAATTTTGATCTTGTGGACCACAAGTGGCTTTCAGGTAGTGTTGGGTTAAAATCTGCAGCAGAGGTGTAAATTTAATTTTTTATCGGGTGTATTTATAGTCTGTGTTTGGGTGTATTATGCAGATCTCTATGCAGACCGTCATATATGGGTTCCAGTCTATCTGGATCACCACTTCATATTATAGTACCTGTAAATCAGACATTTTGAATACACTAGAGAGAGCT
>NC_029775.3:102290983-102291653 GCF_000817695.3 Arachis duranensis
CAGACATTTTGAATACACCAGAGAGAGTTTAATTAATTTTGTTCTTGTGGACAACAAGTGGCTTTCAGGTAGTGTTGGGTTAAAATCTGCAGCAGGGGTGTAAATTTAATTTTTTATCGGGTGTATTTATAGTCTGTGTTTGGGTGTATTATGCAGATCTCTATGCGGACCGTCATATATGCGTTCCAATCTATCTGGATCACCACTTCATATTATAGTACCTGTAAATCAGACATTTTGAATACACCAGAGAGAGTTTAATTAATTTTGGTCTTGTGGACAACAAGTGGCTTTCAGGTAGTGTTGGGTTAAAATCTGCAGCATGGGTGTAAATTTAATTTTTTGTCGGGTGTATTTATAGTCTGTGTTTGGGTGTATTATGCAGATCTCTATGCAGACCGTCATATATGGGTTCCAATCTATCTGGATCACCACTTCATATTATAGTACCTGTAAATCAGACATTTTGAATTCACCAGAGAGAGTTTAATTAATTTTGGTCTTGTGCACAACAAGTGGCTTTCAGGTAGTGTTGGGTTAAAATCTGCAGCAGAGGTGTAAATTTAGTTTTTTATCGGGTGTATTTATAGTCTGTGTTTGGGTGTATTATGCAGATCTCTATGCAGACCGTCATATATGGGTTCCAATCTATCTGGATCACCACTTCATC
>NC_029775.3:102291771-102292855 GCF_000817695.3 Arachis duranensis
TTTAATTAATTTTGGTCTTGTGGACAACAAGTGGCTTTCAGGTAGTGTTGGGTTAAAATCTGCAGCAGAGGTGTAAATTTAGTTTTTTATCGGGTGTATTTATAGTCTGTGTTTGGGTGTATTATGCAGATCTCTATGCAGACCGTCATATATGGGTTCCAATCTATCTGGATCACCACGTCATATTATAGTACCTGTAAATCAGAAATTTTGAATACACTAGAGAGAGTTTAATTAATTTTGGTCTTGTGGACAACAAGTGGCTTTCAGGTATTGTTGGGTTAAAATCTGCAATAAAGGTGTAAATTTAATTTTTTATCGGGTGTATTTATAGTCTGTGTTTGGGTGTATTATGCAAATCTCTATGCAAACCGTCATATATGGGTTCCAATCTATTTGGATCACCACTTCATATTATAGTTTTGAATACACTAGAGAGAGTTTAATTAATTTTGATCTTGTGGACCACAAGTGGCTTTCAGGTAGTGTTGGGTTAAAATCCGCAGCAGAGGTGTAAATTTAATTTTTTATCGGGTGTATTTATAGTCTGTGTTTGGGTGTATTATGCAGATCTCTATGCAGACCGTCATATATGGGTTCCAGTCTATCTGGATCACCACTTCATATTATAGTACCTGTAAATCAGACATTTTGAATACACTAGAGAGAGCTCTACTGAATTTTGGTCTTGTGGACAACAGGTGGCTTTCAGGTAGTGTTGTTTTAAAATCTGCAGCAGAGGTGTAAATTTAATTTTTTATCAGGTGTATTTATAGTCTGTGTTTGGGTGTATTATGCAGATCTCTATACAGACCGTCATATATGGGTTCCAATCTATCTGGATCACCACTTCATGTTATAGTACCTGTAAATCAGACATTTTGAATACACTAGAAAGAGTTTAATTAATTTTGGTCTTGTGGACAACAAGTGGCTTTCAGGTAGTGTTGGGTTAAAATCTACAGCAGAGGTGTAAATTTAATTTTTTATCGGGTGTATTTATAGTCTGTGTTTGGGTGTATTATGCAGATCTCTATGCAGACCGTCATATATGGGTTCCAATCTATCTGGATCACCACTTCAT
>NC_029775.3:102292998-102306244 GCF_000817695.3 Arachis duranensis
AATTTCTTAGAACAAGAAGATCAATAAAACCTAGAAGAACATAGAAGAACAGTAAAACATAGTTCTTCGATTTCGAAATCAAAAACAGAAATGTGGAAAATGTACAAGATGAGTAAAACAATAACGTACCTTGAATAATATTTTGTTGATGGTTTCTGCTATTATTCGCGACGAGTTCAAATGTCTCTTCAGTTTGGAATGTTGCTCGAAACTTGAGGATTTGTGTTATCTTTGAAGGAGAAGAGGAAGAGTGAGCCATAACGAGCGGTTTTTTTGAAGCGTAATCGTTCGAGTGACGCGCATGAAATTGACGCTCCATTTAAAGGGAGGGAGTGCGCGTGGATTAAACCTGAGTTGGGCCAACTTGTAAAGATTGTATGCGTTATTTGCTTGTATGTGTAGCGGGGCCCTTTACTTATAACTTTAGAGATTGACAATACTAATAGAGAATTTAATAATGTATCAATACTAACTTAATTTATTGTTTGGACAAGCCAAAACTTGAGTTTATATAAAGTTAACTTCTAAAAATATAATTAAAACATTTTTAAAATATTAAAAATAAAATTAATATTAGAGATATTTTTAAAGATAAAAAATATATTTATTATTAAGTTTATTTTTATTTTTTATATTACGATTGAATATCCTTAAAAAGCATACTATATTTGTAAAGACTAATTATTTATTATAGTATGGTTTCCATTAAAAATAAATATGAGAATATGATAAATATGCCTCTTTAGACACCTACAAAATTAGATGGTTTGACAAATTTTGTATTAATACCTTTGCTAATAGTTTTAGCTTAAAATGTGATATAGAATTATAGATAATAAATTTTGGAAGTTCTATAATAAAATTTTAAAAAATAAAGTATATTTTTTGTCTTTGAAGTTTGGTAAAAAAATTTAAAAATACTCCTAAGTTTTATTTAATTATTTCAATTTTGTCCCAAAAATTTTTTATTTGTATCAAATATACCTTCGACGGCTAAATTTTCAAAAAATTTAAGACCAATCTAACAATAATGTATAAAAATTATGCTTGATTTGCTTGTGTTGAGGGTTACTATTATGAAATTATTGTTGAATTGGCCTTAAATGTTTTGAAAAATTAGTCGTCAGGGGTATATTTGATACAAATCAAAAATTTTTTGGACAAAATTAAAACAAATGAACTTAGAGAATTTTTAAAACTTTTGTCAAACTTGAGGGACAAAAAATATATTTTATCCATTTTAAAATAATATTGATTTTATCATTTATTACAAAAATACAAATTTATTTTGCTTGTGGTATTTTCATAATTAAGTTCAATGCTTCATAATATAAAAAAATTATAATATAATACAAATTTCAAATTTCAGTGGCTCATCATTTTCATATAATCATATTAATAAAAAAATTATACTATACATAAGAAAACAAATTAAGTTGGTTCAAAATTCATTAATTATATATCAAATTATACCAATAAAAAAATTAAAAAAATCAAAACCAATAAAACTGGTGCAATAATCAATTAAACAAAAACCACAAAAAATTAATATTTAACTGTCTTTTTTTTGTCTTTAATTCTTTAAGTAAAAGGATTTTTTTGTCATTGAAAGATATACTAAAAGACAAAATTGTATCCGCTACCTGATCGTACATCGGAATTTCATGTTCCATAAAAGTAAGCGGAACATGTGATAATTTTCCTAAATTATATAGTATGTATTATATAAATCCAATATTAATATATATTATTCCTAGATGAGCAAAATGTGTTATATAACATTTTCTCTTTTGCAATTAAAGACCTCCTCTCTCTCTTTATTTTATATTATCAAATGGCAAAAGATTAGTTTTTTTTTCTCTTTATATATTAATACAAAAAGAAGAATTTTGAAAGGAATTTATTGGGGAGAAGAATCTTTTTCATTATATAATATATATATTATACTGAAAATTCAGATATAATTAATTTTATATAAAATTGATAGTTGAAAACTGTTAGAGGACAATTTAATTAAATTTATCAAATCATTTAATGTCTCTCAACTATCAACTCCACATAAAATTATTTGCACACGAGTTTTCATCATATACATATATGTAGACGGGTATGATGCATTACCTAGATCACCGTTAATCACCGCAGCATGCAGTGCCGTTCGTCCATTGGGTCCTTCATATGCAGGTGATTCCACTCGCTCCAATATCTTGGACACGATTTTCGTATATCCCCTCTCTGAAGACAAGAAAAGTGGAGTCTCTTTGGCTTTATTAGCAATATTTGAAAGTTCAGGTTCCTCACGTAGCAAGATTTCTACTATTTCATAGTGACAATGGCGTATTGCCTCGTGTAACGCAGCATCATTCTCTTGGGTTTCAGCTCTTAAAAGCCTTTTCTCTGCACCAATTCCACTTTCAATTTCAAGCAACAAACCTTTGGCACGCTCTATTAGTAAATTTACTATAGCCAAGTGTCCGTACCTATAGTGAGATCCAAAATATTTTGTTACTGGAAAGAAAAATAATTTCTGCATGTGGAAAAATAAATTATATAATTTTTAGTTTAATTTGGAATTGTTCAAAGTTGGTAAAATAAAAAAAAATCACTTTTAGATTAAAATAGTAAATTCATACATAATAAAATTATTTATTATAAATTTAATTATCAGTAATATGTTATTTTAGCACTTTACAATTTTTTTTTCCTTTTTCATATTACAAAACTTCTTATAGCTCTCTCAACACAAATCAACTTATCCTCCCGTTAATCAATTTTGGTCATCATTTTTTATTATTAATTTAATTTTTTTAGTCTAATAATTTAACTATATACTTTAATCCACACTTTTAAATATTGATAATTAATTACTAACAAAAAATTATAAATTCTAATGACTCTATAAGGCCTTTAAATAGTTACTAATTAATTATGGGATTTGGATACATATTAAAATACGAAATAATTGCATATTTATCTTTATAATCAAATTTTATAAATGATATTGTCCTCTTGCGTACCTAGCAGCCAAGTGAAGGGGCGTTTCTCCTTTGATGTTGGGAAGCAGAAGTAGACCTTCACACTTGTCTAAAATCTGTTGTACGAAACGTTCTGAAACGGGTTCTTGTTTGATACTTTTGTATCTGATTAGATTTTGAAATTTAATTTGAATCTTTAGGAGGAATGGTAGTGGAAGTAGACTTGGAGTTGTTTCTGTGGATGTTAAGTGCACGTGAAGGACCGTGTTTTTGTTTGGTGTGAGGATAGACTCAATGCTTTGGACATTGATGAATTCCTTGAAATTTCCTTCAACTGCAGCCTTGTAAAGCTCACGATCGATACATGTGATATTGTTGCTGGGTGGTGATACTAGTGATGACGATGACAAAGACGAAGAAGAAGAAGGAGCAGACGAACCAAAATCCAGACTTGGGATTTCTATGGTCTCCATATGATTCTGCCTTCTTTTTTCAACGTTTCTGGTTTGTATTAAGTAAAGATATATTGAGATAGATAGTCTATAAGTGTTATATATAATAATATATAATATAGACTGATGCTCAGGCTCAAAGGAAAAAACTGGATTCGTTAATTCAAGGTCAAGTGATAATTACTTATTAATTAAAAAACCACACAATTATACATCATTGTCGTCCTTGGTTAAAAAAAAAGGGTAGCTTAGTTAAGTCAAGGTCAATTACTTATTAATCGGAAAAAGAAAAGCACAGAGTTATATCCTTAATTAAGAAAATAAAAAATATTATTCGTACCAAATTAGCTATTAAATTAATCGTCATGTATTAGGTCATTTTTTATATGTATTTCCTATTTTAATATATATTTATATTAATAATTAATTTTAATGATAAATTTTATTGTATACAATATAACGTAATTGTAAACAATGTAGTTAAGTATCGTCGGTGTCCTTGATTAGAATATTATTGGTGTTCTAATAGAAAAGTTTTAGGTAGAGTGAATACTTAATTTGGCATCTAAAATTTGATATTCAACTTAAATTGATCTATAAAATTATAATTAATTTAATTTAGTCTAAAAAATTTATAATAGTAATTCACGTTAATTTTTTAATTGATTTCTATGAATCACGAGTTGATTTTGTACATTAACTTATTAAAATTTAAAATTTTCGTTTAAATTTTATGTAACTGACACTTACTAGACTTTTTAAAAATTTGATCGACTTCCCAACATCATCACAAGGACGACAATAACTGTGAATTTCTCTTTCAACAATTTTTTTTCCCTCCTCGATCTTGCTAGTTGTGTGTCTTTAGGATCTACCGGAAAAAGAAATCACATTCCTCTCCAAAACTTGATTTTAATTATATGTTCAAAAATTTTAATCTAATAACATGTTTAAAAATTTTAATTCAAATTTTAATCCACATATTTTACATCATAGACAGTAATTTAACTTTAGTTTATTACCTGATCGTTTTGACACAATTCCAAAATTTTTGTCCAAAATTTTTAGACGTCAAAAAAGTTTTTAGCATTGGTCTTTTACTACACAAGCAAATGGTTCTTCTCCTTCGAACCGAGTTATTGCCACGAGATGATTGAGAAGACTAGGATGCTATTGAATCTCAAAGATAACCTCTAACTTTTGCTTTGGAACATGATGGATTTTGGGGCAATGGAAAAGAGAAAAATTTTAGGTTAGGATTTTGCCATTTTTTACATTTTTAATTTATAATTTTTTTTTATCATCTTAACGGTTATTTTGGCTATAAGTGCCACCTTAAATATTTCATGTCATCACCTCTATTAAGTATAACTGAGAAATTTAAAGGTGAGATTACATTGATGCCTTTTTAAATATTTTAGAATAAAAATAAGATGATTTAAACGTTAAGGATTAAAATAGAATTTACTCTAAACATTGAGAACTAAAATAATATTTTATCTAAAAATAAAAATAATTTTATATTTGAATATTTCATGCAAAAAAATTTTTTATTTATCAATATATTTGAGTATAAGGATATGAAAGTACTATTTTATTTATTTATTATATGAAAATATTTTTTTAAAAAAAAGATTTTTTAAAAAAATATATAAATTATAACATCTCAAAAAAGATAATTTTTTAGTATTTTTATTTTATTTATTAGAAATTTATTAAACATGCTAAAAAATAAAAAAAATTATTATTTTTTTTCAATTTAATGACACATAAACAAACATTAAGAGAAAAAGAAATGGTTTGGTAAAAGTAATGAATTTAGATCTTTTAAATTTTAAATTTATATTTTAGAGGATAAAATATGATCTTTTATCTTTGAATGATTTTTTTTTATATTTATTTTTAGTCTTATCTATAAAATAAATGATAAAAAATCACATTTTATTCTCTAAAATAAAATTCAAATTTTAAAAAATTCAAACACAAAATAATAATTGTTTTTAACCTTGATTTAGTAAAAGATATATATTTAACATTTTTAGAGCACATGGACTCTTGCTGTATGGATGATAATAATAAAACATCTAAATTGATGCACTGTGTCGGAGGTTTTTGATTGGTAAGTGAACAAATTAATTAATTAACTGCAAATTAAATAAAAAATAGAAGGTCGTATTGGCTATGGCCCATTTTTCAATATCTTTCCAAGATAATACCTTTCTTTTGGAGTGGTTTTTCATTTTGTATTTTTGGTCTTCAGTTTATGGCTTTTTAAGAGGGTATATGCCTCGTCCAAAAAAGATGACAACAAAGCAGAAAGAGAGTTGTTTTTTAAATAATAGAAATATTTGATAATAAAAAAAATTTATTTAAAATTAACCAAAATTTATTTTATTTATTATTTATTAATTATTATAATAATTAATAAATATTAAATAAAGTAAATTTTAACTATTTTTTTTGTCTTTCTATAATTATCGTTTAAATAAATATTTTAAATTTTTATCACAAAAAAGAATAAATGTTTTAAAAAAACTTGCTTGGACCTCTTGGAGGATGGCAAAATGCAAGGCTATCTAGAAGGAGACAAAAGAAGCAGGATTCAAGTTGGATAAATATTTGGCTTCACGTGATTTGATGAATCAAAAGCAATAGATTTTAAAATTAAAATTATAAATCATATTATTAATTAATTATTTTTAATTTTAGATTTTAAATTTTGAAAAATATGGATTTGCAATTAAACCAAATCACAATTCACATAAATACAAATACAGTTATTTCCAATACTACACTAACCTCTCAATCTCTATTTGCGATCTCCGGTCGCAGAGTCACCCCAGTGCCGCTGCACTTCCTTGCTATGTGAGATCGCACCGCAGCAGTCCCGTGCATCCTCTTTCCCGTTGCCTACCCGTCGCTGGCCGTGCAGGCCCTATCGCAGCCTCACCGTGCGCGGTAAGGCCATAGACGTCTAACGCCATACGTTGCTACATTTTCATACTTGTATAACCGTCACATGTATGGGTGGCAATAGGTAGGGGTAGGGTAGGGTTTGGAATCAACCCTAACCCTACCCGTGGGTTGAGATTTTTATATAAACTCAACCCTATCCTACTCGCGGATTGAGAATATCTCAACCCTAACCCTACCCGCTCTTAACCCGCGGGTACCCGACCCTATCCGCGGGTTACAAAAAAAGATGCAATATTATTAGATAACTTGATGATAATTTAAAATAGAACTGACTTTTATGGAAAAAAAAAGTTTATTAAATTATCAATTAATGATCTTCTTTTAATAACTAAGGATCTTTTGCATTTAGTGAGAGGTCTTTGGTTCAACATCCACTTAGAACATATTTTTATATAAGTATATAACATATACATATATAGGGTGCGGGTTGGTCGGGTAGGGTTAAGGTTCAACCCGCACCCTACCCAACCCGCAAGAAAACCCTACCCGTACCCTACCCTACCCGCTGTGGATTGGGTTGACAACCCTACCCGATCGGGTGGGATCGAATTGGGTACCCGCGGATAGGGTACATATTGCCACCCCTAATCACATGCATGTAAATAGAGTTTAACTTGAATGAACTGTTTTATGATGCTCTATTGTCATTCACCAACGACAATTTCTCTCATTCACACGTAGTCACTAATGAATAATAAGTCAAATGTTCAGTTCATTAGGTATGTAGATAGTTAGTCTAATACTTATGTGGCTGATTTGATTAAGTAGTTGCTAGTAACATATGTCGGTTGCCGGATGTTTAATTCAATAGATATGCAGATGGTTATGTTGATTCTTAATTGGATGGTTATTCCTTTTAATTCGATTTACTCATGCACAGTTAATCAATGACTAAATATTCAATTAATTAGGTATGTAGATGGTTATCCTAATATTAGAATTTAAGAGGTAATTTAGGGGTGGAATATTTTTTTATTTTATTAGACCAATTCTAGAGCCTATTATTTACATTATTCACAAAGATCATTCTCTACCTAGCAAAACCAATTTTAATAATCTTAAAGCGTCTGGTTGTTTATATTATTTCTGATTCCTTCTTCATAATGTAATGGTTACTGAGTCATTATGAGCTTCCATATGCATTTCGTTACTAAGGGAGAGCGGTAGAAAATTTTGTCATATACATGTAGCTATTGAATTGTGAAAACCACTTATATCTATTGTAATTTCCATATCCCAAGTGTGATTGGTTATTATCTTTAGCAATGTTTGATTATAATCTGGTCATGAACTTTGATTTGTATTGAGTTTGATTATTACCATAGTTGATACGTTTGTTGTAAAAGTGGTTATTATGAGCGTTCCATTGCACTTGAACACCATACGCTTGTAAAAATGTTTGAACTAAGATATGCCTTTCTTTCTTGTGATTTTAATTTTTGACTCATAAATAAATTTGGCCAAATCTTGTTTTTCATATCAACATACATTAGATTACTTTGATTTAGGTTTTAGTATTTGGTTATAGTTAGATTTTGAATTATGATTTGAAACAAGTTTGATTATAATTTGATTTGTGAACTTTGATTTGGATTATTGAGTTTAATTCTTATCCTAAGCGTGTTTGATTATAAGCGAATTTTAAAGTATAATTTGAAATTGTGTTTGATTATAATATGATTTTTTAATTTTGATTTATATGTTTGAATTTAATTACAACTTTGAGCATATTTGATTATAATCGAATTTTAAAATATGATTTCGAGTGTGTTTTATTATAACTTATAAATACAAAATGGAATTTTTTTAGAATAATTTCTTTTACCCTTTTAAAAACAATATTTTTCAATATTTTGATACCTTAATTTTTTTTTATTACAATGTTCATATTTTATTTTTATGCCTATTGTTATTTTTCCAGAATTTGGAGTGTCATCCCATGTTAGTATTGGAGGGTCATTCTTTCATTTTTTTATTTTTTATTTTTTTGTATCGAGCTAATGCTTTTAGCCATATGATCATATATAGATTGTATTACACTATTTTTAGCGATGGTTGGTGCTGAAGTTCTCGGTCTTCCTTATGCCATGGCACATATGAGATAGTAGGTATGTGCTTAATGATTCTACTTAATGTGTGTATATGTATGAAATTGATATTTGAAATGATGAAATTGTTGAACATGCAAGGAGTTTGGTTTTACGCTGATTAATCATGTCATGTATTATCACACTGGATATAATACTCAAATAAAAATAGAAACAGTGATGGATCACTGACCAGCAAGGAGCTTCGCAAGCTAGAATCTCCTGCCACGAAAAAGGAGTGACGACGAAAGAGGAAGGATCAAGGGAACTCAGCGAACCATATCTAAAACCAGGTGAACAGAGGCGAAAAAGGAGGTGATCCAGCATGGAGAAAATTGAGGTGGAAAGTGGCCAAGGAGCAAAAAGACCAGGAGCCGACGAAAAAAAAGAACGACCAGCTCCAACATGGCGATGACACAAGGATGTGTTGGGAATAAATAGTATGACCACAATTCAATTAATTACATGTCAAATAATTTGTTATTGTTATTATATTAAAATGTTAATATAATAAGGTTCATGATTAAATTTAGAAATTTATTATTGTGATAGTGATCATAATATTGAGAGATAAATCTTTTATAATTTAATCTAAATTGTTCTTGGTCATAGGATTATTAAAAAGGACATTATAATCCGCAAAGATCAATATATACATAATGGTCTTCATTGGATGAAGATTAATAGATCACATTTATTAAATTATATATATATAGATTGTGCATATAGAGATATAACCATTGAACTGACTCACTCTGAGAATTTCTAATGATTATAAATACCGCATATTTGTCAATAGGATATTTTCAAGATAAATATAATAATAGAGTTTTCTTTGACCTGCGACTATCATAGTAATTAACAATATATTTATTATACTTTGATTCCGGACACCTAATACCCTAGGGTGCTAGTTGAATGGATATTGGGTATGATTTAAATACTTGTAGAATTAATGATTAGTCAATAAAGAATCCGTCAACTCTCGGTAAAGAGTTTGAGCTCTATAATTATAATGACTGAGATGAATAAAACCTTGGCCAAGGGAATTGAATGAATGAAGAAATGAGTTTTTTAGGTCATTCAAAGTTCATTATAATAATAGTAACAAGTTAGAGTTTGACAATTAAACCATACTCTAAGGGTTAACCAAGAGCTGGAAAGATGGAAGGAATTACACTTTGTTCATCTAAGGTTCTTAGTAAAAATATATTACTTCATACTATCGGGTTGTTGAGCAGTGTTGCTAGACGCCAACCTTGATTAGTAAATTTAGTATGACTAATGTACTACCCGCTTAGTATTGAACCTATGAAGTCACACACTAACGAGTGTTCTAATCTTTGCTATAGAATTATTTAATTATTATTTTGATTTGATCAAATAAATAATTATATTAATTCAAAATAGAATATTATTATATTCTTTGCTAGCACCAAGAATATAATAATAGTATGATAATTGAGAATATTAAATGAGATATGAGAATAATTAATTATTCTATTTCTAAATTTGGATGAGATCCTAATTGATTTTGTTTTAAATTGAGTTATGATATGATTCATAAATTTGAAGGATTATTCAGATTTAGAATTTCAAAATATGATTTAAATTTGAATTGAAATTCAAATTTAAAATCAATAACAAATCTCATACTATATATATGTATGTCAAGAGTACAGGAAATAGACGAGAATAAAACACAAGAATTTTATTCCTTTACCTCTACATACATAATCGTATGTGAGCCTAATTTTTGGAGAAGGATTTTATGGCGTGCAAAGAGTTGCAAGAGCTTTCTCAATTTAGATCAGATGTCCATTAGTCAAGGAGTTGACAACAAAGGTTGATCTCGGTGTGGATATACATAGCGCCTTCATACCATTGAAGGAGAAAGTAATTTTTACTAGCGTACATAGGTATTTAGATCTGATCTACTATATATTTATTATTGGAATAAAATTTAAACACAAAATAGATTTTTAGGGTTACTTTCTTTTTTTCTGCTACGTGTTATAAACACATGATAATCCTTCAAAATGATGGTGGTCGATGAAGAGAGGAAACGAGGGTTCGAGGAAGGCGGCGAGATATGAAAGAGAATGGGAGACATGTGACCGTATAAAATGAGCGAGTGCCTAATTTGTATTAGACTTTTATACGTATAAATACAAATTAAAGATAAAGATTCACATGCAGTTGTATTCATATAAAGTTGATAATTGATAACTGTTAGATGATGATTTAGTCAAACTTGTCAAATTATCTAACGATTTTTAAATATCAACTTCACATGAAGACAACTGAGTTTCCTCCAAATACAAAAATATATAATAGCTGATTTTAGTGTATAAATAGCATTTTTGACGAATTAATTATGAGTATATCATAAGTCACAAATTTTAAATAAATAAAATATGAGAGTTGATGTATTCCACATATCTCGTTTACACCGTAAACATATATTTTATTATTATTTAGATCGAATGAGATATTAACAAATATTTTAAATATTTTAGTTGAATAGTTGGATTAAAGAAAATTCAAATTGATACCATTATTTAAAATTAGATTGTATTGAAACACTAACTATTTCAAAGTTCAAATAATATTAATATCATATCGATCTAAATAGTAACAAAATATATTGATTTTTGTTTTTTAAATCGATCCAAATCAAATTATTAATATTTTTTTATTATTTTAAAAAATTATATTTTTATATTTATAAAAATTATATTTTTCTTCTTACAAATACTTATATCTCTTTTACAGTGTAAATAAATTAATTATGAGAAATTGAATATAAACGAGATATGTGGAGTATATCAACTCTCATGCATCACGGGTGCACCTATTTTATTTGTTTAAAATTGTTACCGTAAGCAAAATATACTCATAATTAATTTGTTTACACGGTAAATGAGATAAATAATAAAACACAAAAATATAAGTTGTGTTCAAATTACTTATACCAATAAATAAAATATTTCAAATATTTATTTGAAAAGAAGCCTAGATAATGATAAAGAGCATTCAGAGTGTAAGTCGGGCTTTTCTTTGTACTCAAGTTCTTTTACCCAACAATGAAATGCATGACTTATTTTACAATCTGGGGCAGCTCAATTTTTCAATGTTGGGAGGTTCAGGTTATCAAGACAGGTTAAATTTATTGAGGTTTGAAAATAATGAACTTTGTAAGTGTATAAATACAATAGTGTAGTCTAAGACAAAATAACACATAAGATTAATATAAAACACATCTTTCTCTTTGTATAGATGTACGCTGCGACATATTAGTGAATTTATATACGAATTATCTCAGTTATATTGAGATAATAATATTAGTGAATATTAATATTAAAGTTTTTTATTTATATTTTTTTATTTTATATTTATATCTTTTTATTTATTTATTTTACAACACGTTATCAGCACGAAGTTCTGATCAAAATTTAGGAAGACACAAATAATAAAATATTTATTATGTCAAAACTTTTTCACCTTAAATTTAATGTTCTTGATATATTTGAAAATAACTACTTATCATGGATACTAGATGCCAAAATTCATCTTAATTTAATGGATATTTGAGATATCATTAAAATTGAAAATAAAGCATTCAAGAAGGTTAGAGTCAAAGCCATGATCTTCCTTCGTCGTAATCTTGACGAAGAATTGAAAAATAAATATCTCATACTAAAATATCCTGCAGATATGTGGAAGAACCTTAAAAAAAGGTATAATCATCAAGGCTATATTTGTTTATAAGGACGGGATATTGGGACAGAGACACAGAGACACAAAATCATATTTGGCAGATGAGACATGGACCGAGACATTGTGTCTAAAGACACTGAATTAGTGTATTTTGTGTCTATCCTGACAAGAAAGACACAGAGACACTATTAAGGGACACAACTTATTTTTTATTTTTTCTTTTATTATTCTTATTAATTTTTCATAATTATACTTTTTATCATTATATTTTTCTTCTCAAATTTTTTGAATAAAAAATAATGAGAATAAATTATATTTTTATAATTTGTTCTACTTTATTACTAAATAGAATACAAAAATACTAAATTTTGTGTCTCTTTATGTCTTGTTCTTAGTGTCTTGTCTTGTCCTGTTTTCAGAAATAAATGTAGCCCAAAAGACAATGATACTTCTTCAAACCCGATATGAGTAGACATACTTGCGTCTATAGAATTTTAAATTTATAAATAAATACAATTCAACAATGTTCTGAATTACCTCACGAATGAAATTATATGAGAAAAAACTGATACTGATGATGAGCGGATAATTTGTACGCTTTTTGGCATTGTTTTTAGTATGTTTTTAGTATGATCTAGTTAGTTTTTAGTATATTTTTATTAGTTTTTAGTTAAAAATCACTTTTCTGGACTTTACTATGAGTTTGTGTGTTTTTCTGTGATTTCAGGTATTTTCTGGCTGAAATTGAGGGACCTGAGCAAAAATCTGATCCAGAGACTGAAAAGGACTGAAGATGCTGTTGGATTCTGACCTCCCTACACTCGAAGTGGATTTTCTGGAGCTACAGAAGCCCAATTGGCGCGCTCTCAATGGCGTTGGAAAGTAGACATCCTGGGCTTTCTAGCAATATATGATAGTCCATACTTTGCCCAAGATTTGATGGCCCAAACCGGCGTGGCAAATCAGCCTCAGAAATTCCAGCGTTTAACGCTGGAACTGGCATAAAACTTGGAGTTAAACGCCCAAACTGGCATGA
>NC_029775.3:102307100-102307496 GCF_000817695.3 Arachis duranensis
TGACCATAGCTTGCTTCATACTAACAATCTCCGTGGGATCGACCCTTACTCGCGTAAGGTTTATTACTTGGACGACCCAGTTCACTTGTTGGTTAGTTGTGCAAAGTTGTGTTAATCCCATGGTATAGAACACCAAGTTTTTGGGGTTCATGACCGGGGATTATGAGAGTTGTGAAAAGTATAGTTCACAATTTCGCGCACCAAGTTTTTGGCGCCGTTGCCGGGGATTAAAATAGATTGACAATGATTAAGTAAGGTGGTGGTCTAGATTAAGCACTTTTTCTTTATTTTTCTTTTTTTTATAAGCACATTAACTGTTTGACACATTGTGTCACCTAACCCTCTAACCACATTCTAGCTCTAGAATGTTCATGTTTCATTTGCTTTTTTTTTGAT
>NC_029775.3:102307616-102308750 GCF_000817695.3 Arachis duranensis
AAGCTTTCTTTGAAAGCTTGGCTGGCTGTGAAGCCATGTCTAATTCCTGGATCGGAGTCTTAGACTAGCATTGCACTGATTCCTTGAATTCTCATTAAGAATTTTGATATCTTTTTCCACTTAATTTTCGAAAAACACAAAAAAATCAAAAAATCATAAAATCCAAAAATTTCTTGGGTCTAGTGTCTCATCTTAAGTTTGGTGTCAATTGCATGCATTCATTTATGTGTCTTAAGGATCTTCAAGTAATTCTTGATGATTTTCATGCTCTGATCTTTGAATTCTATTGACTTGAGTGTTTTGTGTGTCTCATATGCATTCTCATTTTGTTAGTGTCAGCAGTATACAAACTGCTAAGTTTGGTGTCTTGCATGCATTGTTATTTGATTTTTTATTGCATTTTGATTTGTCATTATTATTAAAAATCCAAAAATATTTTTAATTTGTGTCTTCTCAAGTCAATAATACAGAGAATTGAAGATTCAGAACATACAGCAGAGGAATTGCACAGAAAAGGCTGGGCGTTCAAAACGCCCAGTGAAGAAGGACAGACTGGCGTTTAAATGCCAGCCAGGGTACCTGGTTGGGCGTTTAACGCCAGGATGGCACAAGGGGGAAGATTTTGTTTTCAATTCAAATTTTTTTCAAGTTTTTCAAAATTTTCCAAAATCAAATCTTTTTCAAATCATATATTTTCAATCAAATCTTTTTCAAAATTAACTTCTTTCTATTTTCAAAGATACTTGCTATCAATTAATGATTTGATTCAACATTTCAAGTATGTTGCCTTTTCTGTTGAGAAAGGTTTAATGTTTGAATCATATCTTTTCTTGTTAGCCAAGTTTTTAATTTTCAAAATCAAATTTTTTTTAATGTTTTTCAAATCATATATTCTCAATCACATTTTTTTTAAAACCAATCATATCTTCTTAACCACATCTTTTTCAAAATAGTTTTCAATCAAATCTTTCTGATTTCTAATTTCAAAATCTTTTTCAAAAATCACTTGATTTCTTTTCCACTTTCATTTTCGAAAATCAATTAATGTTTTTAAAATCTTTTACTTAATTTTCAAAAATCACTTCCCTTCTTCTCACATCCTTCTATTTATGGACTAACACTATCCCTTAATGC
>NC_029775.3:102309361-102309780 GCF_000817695.3 Arachis duranensis
ACTCTTGGGAAAAGCTAGTCAATGCCTTCTTGGCAAAGTTCTTTCCACCTCAAAAATTGAGTAAGCTTAGAGTGGAAGTCCAAACCTTCAGATAGAAGGAAGGAGAATCCCTCTGAGAAGCTTGGGAAAGATACAAACAATTAATCAGAAAGTGTCCTTCTGATATGCTTTCTGAATGGAGCATCATAGGTATTTTTTATGATGGTCTCTCTGAACTGTCCAAGATGTCTTTGGACAGCTCTGTTGGAGGATCTCTTCATCTGAAGAAGACGCCTACTGAAGCTCAAGAACTGATTGAAATGGTTGCAAATAACCAATTCATGTACACCTCTGAAAGGAATCCCGTGAACAATGGGACTAGTCAGAAGAAAGGAGTTCTTGAGATTGACACTCTGAATGCCATATTGGCTCAGAACAAA
>NC_029775.3:102312567-102313561 GCF_000817695.3 Arachis duranensis
TTTTTCACTCAAAAAGGGTGAATATCCGGAGATTCGACATGAGATCCGAAGAAGAGGTTGGGAAGTTCTTACCAACCCCATTCAACAAGTCGGACTCTTGATGGTTCAAGAGTTCTATGCCAATGCATGGATCACCAAGAACTATGATCAAAGTGTGAACCCGGATCCAAAGAATTATCTTACTATGGTTCAGGGGAAATACTTGGATTTTAGTCCGGAAAGTGTAAGGTTGGCATTCAATTTGCCTATGATGCAAGGAGATGAACACCCTTACACTAGAAGGGTCAACTTTGATCAAAGGTTGGACCAAGTCCTCACAGTCATATGTGAAGAGGGCGCCCAATGGAAGAGAGATTTAAGAGGGAAGCCGGTTCAATTGAGAAGGCATGACCTCAAGCCCGTGGCTAGAGGATGGTTAGAGTTTATACAACGCTCAATCATTCCCACTAGCAACTGGTCCGAAGTTACCATAGACCGGGCTATCATGATTCATAGCATCATGATTGGAGAAGAAATAGAAGTTCATGAGGTTATAGCTGGTGCGCGAAATTGTGAACAATACTTTTCACAACTCTCATAATCCCCGGTCATGAACCCCAAAAACTTGGTGTTCAATACCATGGCATTACACAACTTCGCACAACTAACCAGCAAGTGCACTGGGTCGTCCAAGTAATAAACCTTACGCGAGTAAGGGTCGATCCCACGGAGATTGTTAGTATGAAGCAAGCTATGGTCATCTTGTAAATCTTAGTCAGGCAAACTCAAATGGATATGGGTGATGAACGCATAAAAACATGAAGATAAAGATAGAGATACTTATGTAATTCATTGGTAGGAACTTCAGATAAGCGCATGAAGATGCCTTCCCTTCCGTCTCTCTGCTTTCCTACTGTCTTCATCCAATCCTTCTTATTCCTTTCCATGGCAAGCTTATGTAGGGTTTCACCGTTGTCAATGGCTACCTCCCATCCTCTCAGTGAAAACGATTGCA
>NC_029775.3:102327927-102328356 GCF_000817695.3 Arachis duranensis
CCAAGTCTCATTTCCAAATAACTTGTCATTTAGCTTCATGATTGCTCCAAGGTATTTAGCAACTTGCTCTTCAGTGATATATTCATCCTCTTCAGAGGAGGAATACTCATCAGAGCTCATGAATGGCAGAAGTAAGTCCAATGGAATCTCTATGGTCTCATTTTGAGCCTCAGATTCCCATGGTTCCTCATTGGGGAACTCATTGGAGGCCAGTGGACGTCCAGTGAGGTCTTCCTCAGTGGCGTTCACTGCTTCTTCTTCCTCCCAGAATTCGGCCATGTTAATGGCCTTGCACTCTCCTTTTGGATTTTCTTCAGTATTGCTTGGGAGAGTACTAGGAGGAGTTTCAGTGACTTTCTTACTTAATTGGCCCACTTGTACCTCCAAATTTCTGATGGAGGACCTTGTTTCAGTCATGAAACTTTGAGT
>NC_029775.3:102328776-102330604 GCF_000817695.3 Arachis duranensis
CATTCTAAGCTTACTCAATTTTTGAGGTGGAAAGAATTTTGCCAAGAAGGCATTGACTAGCTTTTCCCAAGAGTCCAGGCTTTCTTTAGGTTGAGAGTCCAACCATGTTCTAGCTCTGTCTCTTACAGCAAAAGGGAATAGCATCAGTCTGTAGACCTCAGGGTCAACCCCATTAGTCTTGACAGTGTCACAGATTTGCAAGAATTCAGCTAAAAACTGATGAGGATCTTCCAATGGAAGTCCATGGAACTTGCAATTCTGTTGCATTAGAGAAACTAATTGAGGCTTAAGCTCAAAGTTGTTTGCTCCAATGGCAGGGATAGAGATGCTTCTCCCATAGAAGTCGGGAGTAGGTGCAGTAAAGTCACCCAGCACCTTCCTTGCATTGTTGGCATTGTTGTTGTTTTCGGCTGCCATGTGTTCTTCTTCTTTGAAGAATTCGGTCAGGTCCTCTAAAGAGAGTTGTGCTTTAGCTTCTCTTAGCTTTCTCTTCAAGGTCCTTTCAGGTTCAGGATCAGGCTCAACAAGAATGCTTTTGTCTTTGCTCCTGCTCATAAGAAAGAGAAGGGAACAAGAAAATGTGGAATCCTCTATGTCACAGTATAGAGATTCCTTTAGGTGTCAAAGGAAAAGAAGAGTAGAAGACAGAAGTAGAAAATTCGAGCTTATCAGAGAAGATGGAGTTCGAATTTTGCATTAAGGAATAGTATTAGTCCATAAATAGAAGGATGTGAGAAGGAGGGAAGTAATTTTCGAAAATTAAGTGGAGGATTTTGAAAATATTTTTGAAAAACACTTATTGATTTTCGAAAATGAAAGTGGAAAAGAATTCAAGTGATTTTTTGAAAAAGATTTTAAAATCAGAAATCAAAGAGATTTGATTGAAAACTATTTTGAAAAAGATGTGGTTAAAAAGATATGATTGGTTTTAAAAAAATGTGATTGAGAAGATATGATTTGAAAAACATTTTAAAAAAAAGATTTGATTTTAAAAACTTGACTAACAAGAAAAGATATGATTCAAACATTAAACCTTTCTCAACAGCAAAGGCAACATATTTGAAATGTTGAATCAAATCATTAATTGGTAGCAAGTATCTTTGAAAATGGAAGGAAATTGATTTTGAAGAAGATTTGATTGAAAAATTGATTTGAAAAAGATTTGATTTTGAAAAGATTTTGAAAACTTGAAAAAAAATTTGATTTGAAAACAAAATCTTCCCCCTTGTGCCATCCTGGCGTTAAACGCCCAGAATGGTGCACATTCTGGCGTTTAACGCCAGTCTGTCCTTCTTCACTGGGCGTTTTGAACGCCCAGCTTTTTCTGTGCAATTCCTCTGCTGAATGTTCTGAATCTTCAATTCTCTGTATTATTGACTTGAGAAGACACAAATTAAAAATATTTTTTGGATTTTTTTTTAATAATAAGGATAAATCAAAATGCAACAAGAATCAAATAACAATGCATGCAAGACACCAAACTTAGCAGTTTGTATACTACTGACACTAACAAAATGAGAATGCATATGAGACACACAAAACACTCAAGTCAAGAGAATTCAAATATCAGAGCACGAGAATCATCAAGAATTACTTGAAGATCCTTAAGACACATGCAATAAGAACAGAAACATGCAATTGACACCAAACTTAACATGAGACACTAGACTCAAACAAGAAATTTTTGGATTTTATGATTTTTTTTGATTTTTTTTTGTGTTTTTCGAAAATTAAGTGGAAAAAGAAAAAGGTATCAAAATTCTTAATGAGAATTCCAGGAATCAGTGCAATGCTAGTCTAAGACTCCGGTCCAGGAATTAGACATGGC
>NC_029775.3:102335133-102345739 GCF_000817695.3 Arachis duranensis
GGCATTCAAGAGAATCCGGAAGGTCTAACCTTGTCTGTGGTATTCTGAGTAGGATTCAATGATTGAATGACTGTGACGTGCTTCAAACTCCTAGCAGGCGGGGTGTTAGTGACAGACGCAAAAGAATCGATGGATTCTATTCCGGCCTGACCGAGAACCGACAGATGATTAGCCATGCTGTGACAGAGCATAGGAACATTTTCACTGAGAGGATGGGAGGTAGCCACTGACAACGGTGAAACCCTTTGTTAAGCTTGCCATGGAAAGGAGTAAGAAGGATTGGATGAAGACAGTAGGAATGCAGAGAGACGGAAGGGAAGGCATCTTCATGCGCTTATCTGAAGTTCCTACCAATGAATTACATAAGTATCTCTATCTTTATCTTTATGTTTTATGCGTTCATCACCATATCCATTTGAGTTTGCCTGACTAAGATTTACAAGATGACCATAGCTTGCTTCATACTAACAATCTCCGTGGGATCGACCCTTACTCGCGTAAGGTTTATTACTTGGACGACCTAGTGCACTTGCTGGTTAGTTGTGCGAAGTTGTGTTAATACCATGGTATAGAACACCAAGTTTTTGGGGTTCATGACCGGGGATTATGAGAGTTGTGAAAAGTATAGTTCACAATTTCGCGCACCAACTGACATGTTAGATAAAACTTTCTCGACCTTCCATGCCTCGAATATGTTCCTGCAACAGCAATATCGAGAAAAAGAATTTATAAAAATATTCTAAGCTAATTTCTTACCTTCTTATTGTTGAACATAATAATGAATTACTTTTAAGAAATCATGAAGCGCGCCCTACTGGCGCTGCACCATTTCCTGAAATAAATGTGGCAAATTATAACCCCAGAAGAAGTAAATAGCAAGGCTTTGGTAACAAGAAAAATTATGGAAGAAAGAAAAATTATTTTTACAAGAAAGGATCTCAGCAGAAGTGGGATAAATAAAGAAATAATGGGCAAAATAAATCAACAAAAGATAAATATTTCCGTTGTGGTGGAAATGACCATTGGTGACGTACCTGTCGTATCCCAAGGCACTTAGTTGATCTTTATCAAGCATCCTTGAAAAACGATGACAAAGAAAAAGAGACAATTTTTTTTTCAAATGATGTTGAAAATTACACCACTCATTGTAAAGTATTTGATTTCTTTGATGATCTTGAAGGAAATATTGACCATTTAATCAATAATAAAAAAGTTTAATATTTGGATTTGTTAAGTATTAATGTTAATAAATAATGTAAGAAACTTCTTATTAAGTTTTATCTCCTATGCATTTGAATTTCAAGTATGCAATTAAAAATACAATTTTACTGTGTATGTACCTTTACTTATTTTATGATATGATCTTTTTACTATTATTTGTCTTTGAAGAAAATGTCAATGACATATAATGAAAATATTTATCTTGCGGATAGTGCAAGTTCACATATCATTCTCAAAAGTAATATATATTTTACTCATCTTGTATCAAAAGAAGAATGTGTTAATACAATTATTGGCTTAGACAATGTGATAGAAGGCTCTGGAAAAGCTATAATTTTGTTTTCTGGAGGAACAAAATTCATAATAAATAATGCACTATTGTCTACTAAGTCTCTAAAGAACATGTTGAGTTTTAAAGATATTTGCCGAAATAGATATCATATTAAAACAGGGAAATCATGAGTACTTATATATCATAATTCATGATTTAAATAAAAAAATTATATTAGAAAAGTTACTCTCACTTTCTTTTGCGTTATATTATACTAAAATCAGTGTAATTGAATCACATGCCATTGAAAACTAGAAGTTTACTATCCTAAATAAATTTATAATTTGGTATGATCGATTAGGGCATCTTGAAATAACCATGATGTGGAGAATTATTGAAACTCCCATGTAAATTCACTAAAGAGTCAGAGAGTTCTTCAATCTAGTGAATTCTGTTGTGTCGCATGTTCTCAGGAAAAAATAATTGTAAGACCATCACTAGTAAAAATTAAATTTGAGTCCCATAAATTTCTAGAAAGAATTCAAGGAGATATATGTGAACCAATTTATCCACCATGTGGATCCTTTAAATACTTTATGGTCCTAATAGACGCAGCCTCGAGATGGTCACATATGCTTATTGTCTTCTTACAACCTGTCATTTATGAGATTACTTGCTCAAATTATTCGATTAAAACACATTTTCCAGAAAATCTAATCAAAGCAATTTGCCTTGATAATGCTGGTGAATTCACTTCCCAAACCTTTGGCAGTATTGGCAATATCATTGCCATGGGCAGCATTACCAACGCTATAAGTATCAGCTATTGAGAGCTTATCAACTATCCTGGTTGGTGCTTTATTTGTGACTTTATTACATATTTCATCACATTTATTTTCATCACTATTGTTACTACTTTGATTAACTAGATGACTATATTTATTTTCAATAGTACTATCGGTGTAGAAAGGAATCTTTGAGTTTGTTGTGCTACAAGGTGAAGCAGCTTTAGCTATCACGCCAATGTCATCAAATTGGTATAGTCACTTTCTAAGAGAGCCTTTGAGGAGTATTTTCCAGTTTTCCTGAGATTTTACAAAGCAGTCAAATGGCCAAAATTCAAAATAGATATGGTATTCAAGGAAAAACTTAGCTACACTAATGAGGTTTTTGGTAATTGAAGGGACATGCAGCAGATTTAACAATTTAAAGTAAGAGGCTATGTTCGAGGTTGGAACTAGAGCAGTCTTGCCAATACTAGAATGTTCATGCCTTGGCCATTACCTGTGAATTCACAATCTGTGCCAGCATACTCTGAGCCTGTAAGCAAGTTGTTTGCATCAAAGGTTAGGTGGTGCAAGGCTCCTGTGTCTAGATACCATGCTTTGTCAATGAGTGGAATTGCTGGTGGAACTGTTGCAAGGAGGGCAGTGGATTGTGCATTTGACAGAGGTTGATGAAAATTGCTTGATGCTGGCGATGAATGCGAGGCGATATTGTTTTGATTTTGGTAGTTCTCGTTGAAGCGATAATGGCACTCCCATACTATGTGACCAACCCTGCCACACAGCTGACACTGAATGCGAGCTCCTTGATAACCAAATCGACCACTGTGATAGCCTCTTATGCTTTTGGATCTTCCTCGAAATGACTGAAATGGTGCACCTCTACCTTGATAGTTTTGTGATTGGTAATTTCCGAAATACGATTGGGCATCAAAGGGGCTTGATTGTTGACCCTTCCTTGAGGATGCTGAGACTGCTTCTGTGCATGATTAGTTTCTCCATGAACTAGGTTAACTTGAATCGTCCCTAATTCTGTACGTTTGAATTGTTTAATCAGTTCCTCTTGACAAAGTAGTTGTGCTTCTACCTCACTTTCGGTGACAATTTTAGCTTTAGCTGTAAACATAGTGATGAACACACTGTAATCTTATTGAACCCTTGCATAACTGCGTCGATGAATTCCTCATTTGTGAGTAGAGATCCAAGTGCGGAAAGTGCATTGGTGATTTTCTTTAGCTTAGTGATGTATTCAATCACTGAGTTTTGAAGCTTTACTATCTTGATCTGTGATTTCAGCTACTTTATCTTCGATTTTAGGCATTTGGCAAAGTATTCCTCTAATTTGTTCCAGATCTCACATGCGAACTCACAGTTGGTTAGTTGGCTCGTGAAGAAGGGATCAATTGAGGCAAAGAACCAAGAAACTAACTAACCATCTTGTTCCCAAGCAAGGAAGATTTGTAATTCAATTTCAGCAATTCTATCCTCTTCTAACACGTACCTCTGTGGAATTTTCTTTGGATTCAGGTGATCTTTAAGACCGTTGGATTTGATGAATACGAGCACTTGCCTTTTCTAGGGAACGAAGTTATTTTCATCAAGCTTGAGTGCTACAGTGTTGATGGAGGTTCGTGCATTTGAGGTCACAGTGCTTGTTGCATAAGGATTGGTGACAATAGGATCGTCTATGGATCAAAACCTGATACACTGATACCATGAAAGGTATCAGAGACAGGTGTGGAGGTGTGTGAAGTGAAGTGATCAGGGTATAGCAAGAGCCATAAAGAGAGTACCAGAGAGTACTGAGAAGAGAAAGTAATGATGGATTATTAGAAATGGTAATCACTAAAATAATATAACAAACTAAAGGCCAGCTCAGCAAGTCCTAATTATCTTTAATTTCCAACTCAGCTAATAGACTTACTAATAACTCCTAACATCCTCCCTTAATCCATAGGGTGCTGCTGCTCTCAACCCTTAACAATCACATTCGTTTTTTTGAGTAATCATTCATGCAATCTAAGTAAAAAGTAGTTATTTTTGCTGACATAATATTATGTGATTGAATGCACATATAAAATTATTTTACACTAATAATGGATCAAAATTAAATTATAAAAAATATAATAAAAAAACTCATTGTTATACATTACATTTTTGGACATTTTGTGCATATTTCAAATGAATGCTCTTATTCAGTTTCATCAGTAATGGCTAATTAGTTCCAAATATTGCTAGCTCCATATATGGTCATATGGATGTGATTTCTAGTGAAATATTTCTGCTATTTGTATAGAAAAGTAGTAGTTTATGAAATGATGATCAGTTTCCCTTGATTAATTCATGACATTTGATTTTTATTATAGTAAATTTGACTAAACTCACACTTGAGTTTTATTATAAAAAAATTTATTAAATTAACCATTAACAAGTAATTAGGATATTCCAACAAGTTATATAGGCTTAAATAGCAGACAACTAAACAATAAAACAATATAGGAGTTAGGTACCAAAATTATGCATAAAAAGCAAGGTTTTGAAAATCGGATTGGTTATCGAACTGCTCTAGTTACTGGTTCATTCATTCACTAGTCCAATCAGTTCAATCATGATCTAGCCAAAAAAACTGTTTTATAATAAATTTATATATCAAATTTGGGGGACCTTTCTGTTCCTGTTTATGAAAGCAACCATACACACATTTATAGGAGGGAGAATTAGAACATGATATGATAATGATGATGATGATTGATGATGAAGCAATTATTAAATCTCTCGATAGCTAGCTACGATATCCATGAGTATCCATATAGCAAACCTTACAATTCTTACAAAGCACAATATACAACAACAACTTTTTTATGAAACTCATGACTACTGCTACAAAATTTTTGCTATTATTATATCTCAAATTCTCAAATGAATTATATTTTGTGACATATTATCAAATTTCAACTCCCTCTAATTTTCAAATGAAGTGACTCATTCAACTAATATATATTACATGAGTGAAATATAGATAATCAGTGATCAATTCAATTTTGTTCAAAAGACAGTAACATTTCTTTAGATAAAACAAAAGTGTTACTACCAAGAAGTACATTATATAATCATCCATCAAGATCAAATTCACAAACATAAAGGTTAACCATGGCCACACTTGACAGATAACTTAAAACAATATAATATAATCATAGGTAAAGTATTATTTTGGTTCCCTCAAATCCTAATTTGGTCTCTAGCATTTCAAAGTGCTATTTCTGACCCAAAAAAAATTTAAACAGGTTTAATGTGATCCTATCATTAAATGTGACACTAATAGCAAACGGAATGAGTGATATGGACATTAATATCGTTACTAATTAAGTCATATCTTCTTTCATGTGTTGGAAAAGCAAAATTAAAACCTTCTTGTAACACTTCTCCTTAATTTTCTTTTTGTACAAAACTTCAAATCCTAACAATCAATCATCAATGCTTCAAAATCAAAGGAAAATTTTTTATATTAGTGATTGTCGGTGGATTAACTTTACTTAAACACTGAAATCGAATACTATTGACTCTTCAATATGTGAATTATTTGTATTAAATTTAATGGTGGGACAATATTGAACCCAATTAAATTTTTTTCGGGATATAAATTGGACATTTGAAAGTTTTTAAGACTAAAAAATAGAATATTTGAAAAATTAGGGACCAAATTAAGACTCGACCCAAATGTTGGGATCAAAATAATTCTTTACCCTATAATCGTTTCAACACAAAGTTCAATTGCAGTTATTTTCAATAATTTCCAACAATAATAAGGTAGAACCCATATAGGTCAGTTATTTTCTACCAAGTTTCAAAATGTCATGATTTTTAATAAAGAGTAAGAAACTTTTCCAAAGATTAACAGGAATTATCAAGATTTCAGCACAATTTTTGCATACTTTTTTTCAACACAGCACAAAACAAAGCAACAAAACACAGTACAATACAATAGAACTAATCATTCAACAATTCAATCTGAGTAGCACTAACATAAATGACGCCAAACTATTACGCAGTGTGCCTGTTGCAACATTCACCAAGAATTCTGCCTTGGATTTTATTAAAGAGTCCAAATTGTTATGAAGTTAAGCATATTAGAAAAAAAACAACTTTGACGAGCCAATAACAAAATCATGAAATTTGAACAAAATCAAATATTCATACCAAAACTATAATAAGCAAAATAAATGCTCAATATTACTAAATATTCATACCAAAACCATAATCATGAAAATCAATGTCTAATCTTATTATTTATAAACAAATTCAAAATAGATGGACAATCACAAATTTAGCATCATTTTGAAGTAGAACAAGAGTGAGGGTAGATGAAATCAGTGGCAGCATGATGGAAAGACACGACAAAGGCAGAAGCTCTGGCGGTCCTCTTCGAGGTCAAACACGGCGGCAGTAGCGACTTCATCTTTCTTTTCCCTTTGTAGTGCATTCTCTCTCTTTCTCTCTCTCGTCACTTAACAAATACGACGACGGACGGCGGCAAGAGTGCAACGAAGCATACAAAGACCAGGACTGACGCCGAGCTCGAGGAATAAGCTGCAATTGTTGGATGAGGAAGAAGCGTGGATGACAAGACAAAGACGACCGCGACAGACGGCGGCACTCCTTGCAGTAGTGGTAGAGAAGCTAGGGTTTCTTTCAGTTTCCTTTTGGTTTGGGGGAGAAGCTTTGTTCAGTTCACTAAACCTTAAGGCTTGAACAGAAGGGTGAAGAGAGGCACGCATGATTCTTTAAATTTCAAAATGGAGTTGTTTTTATTAAACCGACCAGGTCCTAGTTCAATAGTCCGCATGTGGTTTTTGTAATTGCGATTTTTCAATTTAGACCGAACTACAGAGACATCCAGTTCTCGGTTAAACTAGTCCAGTCCGGCTTTTAAAACCATGATATAAAAAAGTGATGTTGTTAACCAATAAAATATCCATTAAATGAAGGATTTTTTTATTTAAATAAATAAAATAAATGTAATAATGACCAAAATAAATAATTAAAGTTAATTACCGATTTAAATTCCCCTACTTTATCTCGTTTACACTGTAAACGAGATAATGTAAACGAGATAGAAGAAGACAAATTTGATGTATACAAACATTTTCTATCCTTTTTTCTGTCTCGTTTTTCTCACGAAAACAAATGTACAACGGCCAATAATAGTGTATACATAGTAGTGCTTTTTTATCCCAATTGTCGTATGAAAAATGGCGACAACGGGGTGACATTTGAGTGCGAGAATCCGATATTGTTTCGAACTCAGCGTGTGAATACGTTGTCGGATTTGAAGAGTTTGATATTGAGAAAGCTCGGTGGTACAGCAGTGAGGGAGATCGAAAGGGTGAGGTACAGGTTGCTGGCACCCATGGGTAACGGAGTCTTCCGGTTTCGACTATTCCGACTTCAAGGGGACGGGCATGTGCGAATAATGTTTGATATCCATGGGAGGATCAGGCGGAACAGGTAATGAAGCTTTCCGCCAAGGTGGGAGATAGTGGTCGTGGTGGTTCTGTACATTCGACCTATGTACAGGACGACCGACCTCTCATACCACCACCCATTCATGTCGCCATTCCAGTGGATGAGGCAGATGAGGGCGAGGAGGAGTCAGACGAAGGATTACGTGGCGGATAGTGCTGATAGTGATTCTTCCGAAGGTGGCGATGAGGATGAGCTTGTGCCGGAGAGGCCTGCCCAGACTTAGACGCGCCATGTGCTACCTCCACCTCACCCAATGCCGGTGCTATCGGCGGTGCCAAGTCACTGTCACAGTCTAGATCTTGACGCCATGCGTGAGAGGACTCCGTTTTTTGACACGGGTGAAGAGGATACTGGTAGATCCCTCTATTTGGTAGACACCAATGAGGAAATATCTGATAGATCCAAGACATCAACAGTAGAGGGCAACCGGCAATGTCTGTGACGCCCCGCTGTGCTACCGAACAAAGTGACTGGTACGTCTAGGCCAACACAGCCGAGTCCCAAAAAAACACCCTACACTCCCCAAAGTCCCGGAGAAGAGAAAGCCATCGCAGATGCACCAGGTTGTTGGACTTGTCAGTCATTAGATATCCTCCAATCAAAAACATAATATAGCACCTGGCGTATTGTCGGAGGGTCTCCGGATCGTTTGTCGGGGGGCATCTGACGGACACGATCCCGCAGCCACAAAAGCTTGAGCATGAAGGACTCCTTCCTCTGTGCAGCCTGCTGTGGTGCCACCGGAAGCCTGACACCCAACAGCTGCTCCACCAACGTCCACGTTTCCGTGTGATACCACCTACCGAAGTCACAGAGGCATCCCCCAACAGGGTTACCGTGTGCGCGTAGGCCTAAATGGTACGCCACGTCCTGCCGAGTGATAATGACCTAACCCCACGGGAGATGAAACGTGTATGTCTCCGGATGCCATCGCTCTACGAGGGCCAAAATCAGGGAATTGTCAAAAGTGAAGTCCCTGAGGGGCACCGTGTCGCCGAATCCGGCCTCAACCAGATATGGGACGATGGTGTCGGGTGGAAGAAGGGTATGGCTAACTCGCCAGGGTAGTAGAAGACGAGGCCTCTAAAAATTAAAAAATTCAACCTTATAAAGAAATAACCATAAAATTATTTCTTATTTATTTCTGACAATTTCCTCTAGTTTCGTAAATATGTCAATTTACTATTATATACCAAAAAATTACAGTTAAATAAATATTCCTTTATAACTTACATCTACTTCTACTTAAGAACATATATCTATGTTTCTAACTTACATATGTTTCTAGATTACATATTGCATGCTAACCAAACCCTAACTGAAACGTTATAAACGGTAAAAACCTAACACAAGAAAAACACAGTTCGAAACTAATAATTATTCATAACAACCTTCGACAAGGACATAGAGCTCTAAGTTCCTCCAAGAGACCTACTACTAAAGCTGCAAACTACATTCTGATTCTTTGTGACTACCCTAACCACGGCCACATACTTAGATTAAACAAACAAAACAAAACTAACCTCAAAGTCGGCCAACCCGGCGTAATGCGACGGCTTGTTCAGCCTGTTGATGTCTCCATCGTTCCTCGCCTGGCGCGCCATCATAGTATGAGTCTAAAATAGGGAGAGAAAGGGTTAAAATAGAGGAAAAAGTGGTTGACAAAGCCAAACTGATGTTATACCCACAAAGGAAAAAAAAAGAGACAAAAGTGCATATTCACGTGGGGGGCACATGCCCCACTTAAACCCCTTCCCCCTTCTTATTCTTTCGAGCCTTCCGTGATCCCTTCCTCTCTCTTTTATTTTCATTTCCTTCATACAAATCAAAACCAAACCCTCTCTTCTCCTTCATCTCCTCTTCCATTCCATCTTCTTTATTTCAAAATCTTCATCCAACCACACACACCAGATTTTATTTTACCCTTTTATTTTATCTCTATATTAATATATCATCTATATCCAAAGTAAACTTCTATTTTTCACAACCCCAAATCAAGAAGTTCATACCAATGAGTAAAGGGAGCATTCAATTAAATGGATCACGGAGAACATTTGGTCGCCGTGGTGAGAATCTACTTTTTAAACCGCCCGGATGGAATCATGTAGATCAAAACGGAGGCGGATTTAAAAGCAAAGCTTGGGATCATGGATCCTATCCTGACATTCGTCATCCCGGGAGCCTGAAAATTTGTTTGAAGCTGCTCAGAAGCTTTACATGCCTAGTTTGGGACCCCGGAGGCTATTGGCATTCCAAGCATTGGTGGAGATTTTTAAATGAATTTAAACATAAGCCGCCATAATAGGAAGCTCCTCCAATGTCCAACTTAAGGACTTTAACTGAAAGTGCTAGGTGGGAGACAACCCACCATGGTATAATCGTCCCTGTTTCCTTTTTATTTCGTTTTTGATTATTTTATATTGTTTATTTCTATTGAACCTAGATACTATTCATAACATTTGCATTTAGCACTGCATACTGCATAAATACATACCTGCATAAAAAAAAGTGGCGTGCGACGTGACCGTATCGATCATGCGATCGCGTCAGTTGCGATAAAACACCTCCCACGCGTCCGCGTCAATCACGCAGTCGCGTGACCTGGAAATCGGCATAAAAGATCCAACGCCCAGAAAGTTGGGCTGGAATCGTGCGGCCATTGTGCGTTTCGCACAAAAGACCCACGCGATCCCGTCCCTGACGCGATGGCGTCACATGCACATACACTAATCCCACGCGACAGCGTGAGAGACGCGATCGCCTCGCGCGGATTGCACACCACTCCAAAGGAGACAGAGAGTTGCGA
>NC_029775.3:102345754-102358410 GCF_000817695.3 Arachis duranensis
ACGACGCTGGAATCGTGCGTTTAGCACAATTTCAAGCGACGTGATCGCATGCCTCATGCGATCGCGTCACCCCCTCTTGTATCTGTTCTACGTGATCGCGCGACCCAAGCGATCGCGTCAGCCACATTTCACTCTAACCACGCGACCGCGTGCTCCACGTGATCGCGTGGATTCAAATTTATACCCCCTGCAGCAGCGCCACCTCCAACCACCACCACCCTTAACCCCCGTCCTAAACCTTCCCCCCATTCCCCCTAACCTTACCGAAGCCCCTGCCCCCTAACCAGCCGCCACCGCTGCCGTGTCTTCCTCCTCCGCCGTGACAGCCGCCACCACTGCCACCCCCAGCCGCCTCTCTGCCCCAATCTCCTTCATTAGCCTACCAGGTTCCGCATCACGTTACCCTTCTATCCATTCGTAGTTACTTCATATTTTTCTGTTTTTGTTCATATTTAGGCTAATTAGATATGCATGTTGTAGTGGATTCTAGGTTGTTAGGTAGCCTAGGATGTGGTTAGTGGATTTAGGTCTGATAATTATGCTGTTCGTGTTTATTGCTTTATGATTTTTGCAATTCTGATGATTCTGTGTTGTTGCTTTTATTCATATGTTGTGCTTTCTTATTTCATGCTGCTTTTTACATTGCCTTTTTCTATGTTCATACTCCTTATATGTGCTTGCAGCTATGTTTAATTTTGATTCATATGAACTGTTTTGCTGCTGTTTATTTTCCGGAATAGTCCAATTTTAGCCGGAATGCTGCCCAAATTTTTGCAAAATGTTTCCATTCATGTCTTGCTTTTGGCATTTTCGACTGTATTTTCATTAGTTTCCCCAAACCAATTCATGAATACCCGGGCACGCATTCTTATTCTCTTTGATCTCCTGGCTCATAAATTGCATTTTTGATGTTTGATTCTAATTTTTGCTATTTCTATATCTATCTGAATCTTCATCAACCTGTTTTCCTTGTTTGGTTATGAGTTACCTGTAGCTTCTAATTATGAATTACATTTTGGATTGTGAATTCTTCCTTTCAAACCTTTAACTCCTATACAATCCTTAATACCCTTTTACTTAACTCATTTTCCTCATTCTAATTCTCCTTTGCCACTTTGTGTTTCTTTTTACTATTTGCCTATTTGTTTTCCTATTTTTATTATATCCTGGTTTTCTGTTTTTCAGGATGTCAGATTCCCAGAGAAAGGGAAAAGGAAAGGCTACCACTGGCAAACGTAAGAGAGGAGATTCTTCTATGTCTGTCATAGATCTTCTGCATGATGCCTTTTGGCGGAAAAACACTTTACCGTCCAGGAGAAGGATGACCAGCTGCTCTCTGCTACTGATCCCATAAAGTTTGCAAACCGATACTGTGAGCTGAAGTATCCGGTGTTTGCAACCTCCAGGAACCTATACCTGGAGAGAACTCTGAAGATCCCAGGAGAACTCCAGCAATATACCTCTGATCAGATCAAAGAAAGAGGCTGGTTCTTCCTGGAGAGAAACCTGGCTGAGGTCAATGCATCTTGGGTAAGGAAATTTTACTGCAATTACCTCATCACTTCCCTGGATGCAGTAAACCTAAGAGAAAAGCAGATACTGGTCACTGAAGAGGCCATTGAGGACCTTCTGCAGCTCCCACCCAAGTTCGATCAGCCTGATGGGTACAAACAAACTGAGGAGGACATGCGTTTCATGAAGTTTGATTGGGATGCTGTCAAGGCCAGGATAGCCCTTGACCCGACTGTTCCGTGGGAAATGAGTCAGGACACCACCATGCCTAAGGGAATCAAGCGGGCTTACTTAAATGATGAGGATCGGCTATGGCATCAGATCTTGAGCAACTATGTTATGCCGAGTACCCATGAGACAGAGATACCAGCCGCTATGGTCACCCTCCTTTGGTGTGTGATGGAGGGTAAGGACCTGTACCTACCACGCTTTATCCGGTCCTACATGGCCAGGGTCCACGTCCGATGCACTCTTCCCTTTCCCTATTTGGTTACACAGCTGGGCCGTCGAGCTGACGTGCCTTGGGAGGATGCCGATGAGAGGCCACCTGCTGCTGTGTGCAGGAAGATTATTCCTCACAGTAGGAACTTTCTGGCTTTGGGCTACAGACCCCCACCCTTCCATGCTACTGACGAGACAGCTACACCTTCTGCTGGTCCTTCTTCCTCCACAGCTACCCCTGCTACCACTACTGCACATCCACCTGCCTCGGAGCCAGTTTATCACCTAGTGCACCGCTTGTTTCAGCAGCTAGACAGGATGGAGCGCCGCGACCGGTGCCGGTATGAGAGATCTGAGCGTCGCAGCCGGCGACGTTATGAGCACCTGAAGTTGTTGATTCGATCTGGCGGCGACATCCCCTTCGAGCCTGACACACCATCAGAGCCATCTGGGGAGGAGGAGGATGCGCACGAGGAGGAGACCCATCCTCAGAGAGAGGCTGCGTAGGCAGGCTCGGAGCAGACTGCACCCCAGCAGGAGGACCCACCTCAGATTCAAGCTGCAGATCCCGAGATCCCTATACAGTCAGCACCTCTTCTGCAGCAGCCGGACCCTCAGACCACCACCACAGAGACTCCAGCTACCCATCCTTCCGGAGCTGACACTCCTTCACACCCAGCCTGAGTGAACATCGAGGACGATGCTTTATTTTAAGTGTGGAGAGGTCGCCATCTCTGGCATACTATTTTGGTGAACCACTACAGACCCTTCTTTTTTTATTTTGGCTATTTTTCTGTATTTTTCTCTTTATTTTTATTTTTATTTTCTGAGTACTTATACATTGCTACTTTCATGTAGTTTTACTCTATTTCTGCATTTTGCACTTTAATTCATATTTTAGCCATTTAGTTTAGTTTGTAGTTTTAACTTATTAGCTATAGAGTATGTGGATTAATTAGTATAGTTTACCCTTTTGGCATATAATAGTTTAATTTGATCAAAATAAAAGGAGTAGACTAGAAAATTTAAACAAAATCAAAACAATCCACACACTTTGTATATAGAGTATTACATCATGTAGTTAAGTTAACAACATTTCATCAAGGACGAACACTAAAACTTTAGCCATCCAATATATCTTACATTGAGAATAATGGGAATTTTTAACTAAACCTCCATGACATACATAATTGATATATGATTTTTGAGCTAGAGAACACACAGCCTGTGAGTTTTGAGCTTAATTGTATGGTTACATTCAAACCATAATTTTTATTCCTGTGTGTTCCATCCTTCTTTTTTATTCTGGTGTTCTTTGCTTTGTTTTAATCTATATGTCCGAATATAGAATATAGGTACATACCAAAAGAGTAATTGAGGCCTTGTTTGATTTTAACTCACTTATCCCAAATAAAGCCTACCTTTTACATCACCCTTCTCAGCCCCCTTGAGCTTTAACCCCCTTGTCTTATAACCACATTACTAGCCTTAAGCAGAAAAACAAATTAAAAAAAAATCCCAAGTTGAATCCTTGGTTAGCTTAAGATAGAAATTGTGTAATTGTTTAAGTGTGGGAAAAACTTTATGGGAACATGGATGATAGAAACAAAGGTAGAAGAGTTGAAAAGAATAAATATGTTTTGGGAAGCATGCTCATGTAAAATTAAAATAATTAATTACCATGTGCATTTAAAAAAAATGCAAATTAAAGCAAGTGCACATGGAGCAAAAAAATAAAAATAAAATATGAGCATGTAATATCAAAAGTGGGAAAAATATGGGAAAACAGGTAAAGAAGCTTTACTTTAGAAATTATGTATGTTAGATGAAATCTTAGACTAATTAAGGATTCACTTATTAGCCCACTTAGCCTTATACATATACCCTTACCTTTACCTTGGCCCCATTACAACCTTAATTAAAGACCTCATGATTTTTGGTATGTCTATAGTTTATAATTGTTGATTGGTTAGATGAAGAACAAAATTATAGAAAGTAAGGATAAAAAGAAGAATAGAGTGATTAACCCAATAAACATTGAGTGACCAGAGAGTAAACACAAAATCTAGTAAGGGTTCAATAGCTCATCAACATATATCTGTGCTTAAATTACTAATTGTCTTGCAAGTTTGTAAAATATTTTTCTTTCCCATCTTAATTGTAAAAGTGCTTTATTATTATCTAAGGGTCGGCTATGTATATACGACTCCTTGAGAATGTGAAGTAATTTAACTACATGTAAGCTTTATATATGAGTGAATAAATTAGAATTGCATGATGCATTTAGTTAGTTGCATTTAGATTAGAATTGCATTGCATGGCATTCAACCACTTCAACCTTACTTTTTACCTTGGATATAGCATGAGGACATGCTATTGTTTAAGTGTGGGGATGTTGATAAACCCATATTTTACGATATATTTTGTGCTTAATCTGAGTGATTTATTCAATCCTTCACCCACTTATTCATATTAATTGCATGGTTTTACTTTCCCTTCCTTATTATGTGATGTCTGTGAAAAACATGTTTCCTATGCTTTAGAATTAATTATTTTAATTACCTTTATTTCCATTCGATGTCATGATTACTGTGTTGAGTAGTTTCAGATCTTCTAAGGCAAGAATGACTTGAAGGATGGAAAAGGGAACATACAAAAATGGAAGGAAAGCGTAAAACGGAGTTTTGGAGAAACTAGCATCCACGCGATCGCATGAACGAAGTGACCGCGTGCCAAGAGCGAAGAAGCAGCGACGCGGCCGCATAACTGACGCGACCGCGCGCCTAAAGAAGAACACCTATGACGCGGCCGCATGACTGACGCGACCGCGCGACAAAGAAAACTCCAATCGACGCGACCGCGTGATCCACGCGGATGCGTGACAGAGGCCACGCACCAGAAATTGCAGAAAACGCTCATAGCGGATTCTGAAGCCCTTTTTGGCCCAAATCCAAGTCCAGAAAGCATAGACCAGAGGTTATGAAGTGGGGGAATACATCCATTCAGAGAATCTCCAAATTTTTAGTCACTTTCCATGATTTAGGTTTTAGATGTAGTTTTTAGAGAGAGGCTCTCTCCTCTCTCTTAGGATTAGAATTAGGATTCCTCTTAAAGGACTTAGGAATATTTTCATCTTCTTCAATTACAGGTTCAATGTTCTTTTATTTATTTTCCACTTTTATTTATCACTTTAGTTGATTATCTGATGTTGCCAATTTGGCTTATGGATTTCTATGTTCAATCTAACTTCCTATTTGATATAATTTGAGATATTTCAGACTTATGATTATTTTCTCTAATTTATGTTATTGATGCTTGTGCTCTATCCAAATTATTTTCATTCAAGTAGATTTTATTCCCTTTTGGTCTTGGTTAAGGAATCAGTAACTCAGGAGTTATCTTAGCTCAACATAATTGATAACTGTTATCTTTGCTAATTGAACTGGACTTCCAATTTCTCATACCTTGCCAAAAGTTTGCTTTACAGTATTTATTTATTTTAATTGTCATTTAAATTACTTGTCATACTTCTTCCTTAATTCCAAAACCCCCAATTTTACCTTTTTCATAGTCAATAATAAGAACATACCTCCCTGCAATTCCTTGAGAAGACGACCCGAGGTTTAAATACTCAGTTATCAATTTATTTAGGGGTTTGTTACTTGTGACAACCAAAACGTTTGTACGAAGGAATTTTTGTTGGTTCAGAATCTATACTTACAACGCAACTTTATAAAATTCTTTACTAGCAAAAATCTTAACGTCAGAGGAACTCAGACTTTTCTCTTGATCAAGATGTATTACGTTGTTGTCAACGCTTATGTGTGCCAGATAACCCCGACTTGAAGAAAGCTATTTTGGAGGAGGCTCACAATTCTAAGTATACCGTTCATCCAGACTCCAATAAGATGTATCAAGATTTGAAACAATTGTTTTGGTGGGAAGAAATGAAGAAAGACATAGAAATTTTTGTTTCTCATTGCTTAACTTGCCAACAAGTTAAATTGAACATCAAAGACCTGCTGGGTTATTACAACAGATTGAGATACCTGAATGGAAGTGGGAAAGGATTACGATGGATTTTGTAACAGGTTTACCTCGTAGTTTTAAAGATTTTGATTCAATTTGGGTAATTGTGGATAGAATGACGAAGTCAGCTCACTTTCTTCCGGTGAAAACAACTTTCAGTGCAGCTCGGTATGCTCAACTTTATGTTGATGAGATAGTTAAGCTACATGGAATTCCAGTGTCCATTATTTCAGATCGCGGGCCCCAGTTTACCTCTCATTTTTGGAAATCTTTTCAAAAATCATTAGGAACTCGTCTAGATCTTAGCACAGCTTTTCACCCTCAAACTGATGGGCAATCAGAGAGGACGATCCAGATATTGGAAGACATGTTAAGGTGTTGTGTTCTAGATTTTGGTGGAAATTGGGACAGCTATCTACCTTTGATCGAGTTCTCTTATAATAATAGTTATCAAGCCAGCATTCAAATGGCACCATTTGAGGCTTTTTATGGGAGAAGAAGCAGGTCACCTATTGGGTGGTTTGACGTTGGTGAGGTTAAGCTTTTGGGGCCAAATTTGGTACAAGATGCGGTTGAGAAGGTTCGCATAATAAGAGAACGTTTATTAGCAGCTCAGAGTAGGTAGAAGGCTTATGTTGATAACAGAAGGTGTAACTTAGAGTTTTCAGTGGGTGATCAGGTATTTCTGAGAATGTCGCCTATGAAAGGAGTGATGAGGTTTGGGAAAAGAGGCAAGCTTAGTCCTCGATACATTGGTTCATTTGAGATACTGGATAGAATAGGTGCAGTTGCTTATTGCTTGGCACTACCATTAGAGTTGTCTATGATTCATCCAGTTTTTCACGTATCAATGTTGCGCAAATACCTTCCAAACCCATCTCATGTGCTTGAACCACAAGCCATGGAGCTAAAGGAGGATTTATCATTTGAAGAGGAACCAGTGGCGATAGTTGATCGCCAAGTAAAGAAACTATGCTCAAAAGATAGCATCTGTGAAAGTTGTTTGAAAGAATCATTCGATAGAAGAAGCAACTTGGGAAGTGGAGGATGCCATGCGCGACAAATATCCGTATTTATTTGAGTCTGAAGGTAATAATCACATCTATCGTAGTATATGAGTTCAAAATTCGGGGACCGAATTTCTTAAGGAGGAGGGAATGTTATACCCACAAAGGAAAAAAAAAAGAAACAGAAGTGCATAGTCACGTGGGGGGCACATGCCCCACTTAAACCCCTTCCCCCTTCTTATTCTCTCGAGCCTTCCGTGATCCCTCCCTCTCTCTTTTATTTTCATTTCCTTCATACAAATCAAAACCAAACCCTCTCTTCTCCTTCATCTCCTCTTCCATTCCATCTTCTTTATTTCAAAATCTTCATCCAACCACACACACCAGATTTTATTTTACCCTTTTATTTTATCTCTATATTAATATATCATCTATATCCAAAGTAAATTTCTATTTTTCACAACCCCAAATCAAGAAATTCATACCAATGAGTAAAGGGAGCATTCAACTTCCGAGTTTCTATTATTATTGAGGCTTTAAGATAACTCTTTGACTCAATAATTAGCCATATCTCCAATTTTTGTCATCTCTATATTTATGGGTATATATAAATCTGAATTAGGGTTGTTTTGGGTTAGAAAATTTGGGGCTTTTGTCAAGGTGAGTAAGATTATATTAATTGACAATATTAGTAGCTCACAAATATCATTATTGTCGTATTTCTAGAGTTGTAGAATTATTGGACATCATTTGGTAACTTGTTGACGCGCTCAGAGTTGCTTCCGGTTCTTTGGAATCAAGTTGTGAGTGGATATTATATCTATAATTGTTTTTAAATATATTATTATCAATATCTATGTTGAATAATTAATTTTGGAGTTTGAAAATATTTTATTATTGTGATTTCTGAATTTTTGAAAATGAATATTAATTTGTGAAACTTACAATTTTATAAAAATACACACGAGACGATATTTATATATTTTGTAAAGTATAAATATTTTCTTATTTGACCTTATTTAAATTTTAATTAAATTTTAGTATGCAATCCTATATATATTAATTTGCTATGGAATTTAGTAGTATGTTATAAGCACTAGAGATTTTTATAAGTGATTTGGTTTGGATTGGTTTGGGAGACTCTGACTAGAAAACCGTAGTTAACGGCAGTTATGACGTTAACCTAGATGCATATGGCTCAGACCTCAGCTAGCAGGGGCGTTGCTAGCCTAACGTGTAGGCCACACGTTGGATCTGTTATACCGTAAAGGCACACTAGAGGAAAGGGCTACCCTTAGAGGTGGAGCCGCCCTAGGTGTGTAATATTTGATTTGATTTGACTTCTGGAATGAGAACTCCCATTTCAGTTCATCCGCTTAACTAATTATCTATTGTTTGTATAATTAATTAATATGAATTTCTCATCTCTGAAAAGAAATATAATTTTCAAGGTAAACTCTGTATTGTCTCGTGTGAGTTATAGATGTAATGTTTGCTCACTGAGTTGCAAAACTCACCTTATTATATTCCCATGTTTTTCAGATACAGGAGTCATTCCAGGTTCCATTCCACCAGCCTCTCAGTAGATCTTAGTCATTTTGGTGATCCCTTCTTCTTTCCAAGGGCTAAGTAATTATGTAATGGAACATTTGCTTAAAATCTAGATTATGTCAATGCTCCATATGTCACAGGCAGGATCCTCGTGTGGGTTATGTTATTTTGAATCTTTAACTGTTTAGGTAGTGATTATGTTGTGGATATAATTTAGAGTACGTTGTTGTTGTTGTCTTTGGAAATGGAGGTTTATTATTAATACAGGGAGTTAATATTTATGTTGGTAAGGTCCTAGAAACAGAGGAAATTCTGTCCGTTTTTTCTGAAAATTTGATCGTTTGGCTTGCTGAGGGACTTGTCCCTTGAATGCCAGTCATGGCTTGGTTCGGGTCATGACAACTGGAGTCCGGAATAATGCTGTGAACGACTTCCTCTTATAAGCGCGGACAGGCCCTATCTCATTTACAAGCATGCATGTATCTCGTTTACACTATAAACGAGATAAGGTAGGAGAATTTAAATCGATAATTAATTTTATAATTATTTATTTTGATAATTATTATATTTATTTTATTTATTTAAATAAAAAATCCGAATAAAATATCCACTAACACACAATATGAGTTTAGTAGTCCTTGAGAAGAAAAATTGAATCAAGGTTGTTTCATATTTTTTTTTTTACATTTTTGTTATTAAGTGTAGTAGAATAGGCTTATGTAGGTGATTTTTCATTTTCTCATTCCAATTTGGACAGAACACAGAAAGGAAAAAAACAAACAACTATATATCTTGATTCAGTCTTTGAGTATAATGAGACTTATATCTAATCTTTATTATAAAATATGGTGGAATTGTTATTATAATCGAATCAATTATAGTCACCAATACTAATGAATTACATACCTAATTTATCTAGTACTCTAAAATTTGCACCAAGCTCAAAATCACTAAGATTATACCTAGATCAAATATTAACATTCAGTTTCTAGGGGCTTGCTTAAATGGAAGCAATGGTCATACCAACTGCCAAGAGAAAACAATGAAATACTACTTTGCCACAACCAGAAAACTAACATTGTTTAAAGCTTTATTTGAATTTGATTAATGTTGGATAACCTTTTAAATTCCCTGGTCAATTCCCAATTCTACTACTACATTAAGAGTACAACAGAAGGAGGATAAAAACTATCCTGCTGAGACCAAATAACTCTCAAAAGAAATAAATAATAACTGTAGAAGGTAGAGACCAAATAATTTCTCCTATATTTCGGCAAGTTACCCTAATGTGTCAAAAATTGTTTTCTAATACTCAAACTTATAATCACAAGATCATGGACAAAATAAATTGGAGAACAAATATATTAGGAAGTTACAATTCAACTATCCAAGTATCCACATTGGCTATTTTCAAATGTAGGACATACTCCAAATTTCCAAAAATTTGATAGAGGCATGTTAGGACATACTCCAGTAATCCTGAATTCAGTAACGATGCAATTCAACACCCTTTTCCTCATTCATCATTCAACGGGTTCATCTACCTCAAAAACCTTCCTCAGTTTGTCTTCATCTGATTCAAAGACTTTCCTTGCCTGTTTCAGCTCTTCATTCATGGACAACAATTCTGTACATCGATTAAGTTTTGGCAAATCCTGTAGCAGTATAAGAAATTGGGATTAATCCTGAACAAAAATGTTCAATCATGAATTCGATCAATGTTTATGGATACTTGAAAGTTGCAAAGTTGCAACAAATTCTGAAGTATTAGCCTCTTGACAGTACAGCTCTTTATATCATGCCTCAAAGCAATTGAAGACAAAATGGTGTTAAAGGCAAATCATAAGTGCATTTTCTTGGTAGTAAAAGCCGTGGATTTGGTATTGGGACCGTTACATGATTTGACATGTTTAACTAGATTGTTATCTAACTACTCTCAATTATCAACTTCAGATTAAGACAACTCCATGTGAAATTCTTTTATGAACAAAGAAGTACCTTGCGAATCAAATAAAGGAAATCCTCAACAGAAAGCTTCCCTCTCTGTGATCCAATATCTTGAGCTTTATGTACCTTCCGAAGGAAAAAATTTCAAAGCACAAAAATAAAAGCTTCAAATTAATCCACAACACTGTAATTCAGTTGAACAAGAACAATGAAAAAGTTAGGTTTAAAAAATAAATAAATTAGGTTACCAATTCCGTGACATATTCCACAACAATATCCTCCATAAGTGCCACACTTTCAGGAAGAGGCTAATTGTGCGAAGCATAAAAGAGATCAAAGTTTAGTATACATTAACATTCACATCCCAAAAAGTAATTAAGATGTAACACAAGGTTAGGGCACTTACATTTGGATCATCTCCAAAGCCGTACATCATGTGCTGCACTGTTTTAGCAAGCATAAGGAAAATTATTAGTGACAGTTACATGCATAAAAGAAACGTTTTTCTTTTTCATCTTAAAAAGAAAAAGGGAAACAGAAAATTGCAACGAAAAAAAAAAACAGGAGGTTGGATAGGAGTGGTTACTAACGTTCTTTTTGGAAGACTCCTCTTTTGCGCTTTGAAGAAGTTTCGGAAGGTTGAAAAGAAGCACTTCTTGGTTTCGACGAGCTTCCACCACCGGAACTGCTCATTCTTCCGCACAAGAAGAAGAAGGAATGAACGACGATGAGTTCGGATTTCTTCTTCAGATTCTCGTTTGGTGTGGATAGTTTTGGAGTAACTTCGCTGAAGATCCTGCACTCTTGAGAATTCAGATTCTTCCTTTCCAATTCACAAGCTGTTTTCTATGATAATCGGTAACAAATTCAGGTCGGATAATTTTTAGCAACAAGAAAACTTAACTAATTGATTATTCAGCAAGACAGCAACAAATGATGATAATCATTAACAAATTCATCTCACTGATGATTTTCAGCAATAAAAAAACTAGCTAATATTTTCAGCGACAAATTATTCAAGGTTCGGTGATGATAACCAGTAACAAATCATGTCAGTGATGATTTTCAGCCCAAAAAAAAAAACTAGTTCCGTGATATTTTCAGCAACAAATTCAACTGTCATCAACAAAATCAAAGTGCAGTCATGAATTACAGCAACAAAACTGAAAAAGATAGATCATAGGAATGTGTTGGAACTCACCAATCGGGGACCAGCTTGTGGTTGCGCGAAAGAAGCTGACGGCGGCGGGGAGGAAGCTGACGGCGAGACTCGAAGCAAGAAGACCAGCCCGGAGACCTGCTGGTTCTGCCGCCGCCGACGATGAGCGCAAGGAAAGCGCGCGACTGAGTGTGAGACGATGATGAGACAGAGAGCGATGATGACGACCAGTCCCGGGACCTGCTGGTTCTGCCGCCGGCGACGACGAGCCCAGGGAAGGCGAGCGAGCGCGACTGAGTGCGAGACTGGAGACAGTGAGAGAGAGCGGAGACGAGAGTGGGAGAGAGCTTGAGTGCGAGAGCCAGTGAGCCACAGTGAGTGAGTGAGAAAGCTCTAGCTTCAGTGAGCGAGTGACGAGAGGAAGGAGACGTTCAGGGATGAAGAGAAACGACGTCGTATGCTCGTATCGAGTGGCGTGGAAACTGGAAAGGGGAAATCTTGGTGGGATTATGGGTATCCGTGGAGAGAAGGGTGCGATTGCGTTGATGATGATAATGATCTGAGTTGGGCTTTTCTTTCTAGTCAAGTTCTATGACCAAAATTATAAAGCAAACATTCTCTTCACATTTTTAGATTTTTACATATCACATGCCAGGCCTTAGTCCAATGTTATTATTATGTGTGAGTGGGTCTGTGTGTGTTTGTATGACAAAAATAAAAACTTAAGGCTTAGCTAGATGAAAAAGTGGATAAAATCCTTAAACATTATAGATATAAATGTGGTGCAGATTAATTTATCATGTTTAGAATTGAAGAGTGTTTATTTCATTTAATAAAAAAAATTACAGATCCTCCAATATAAAGAAAACAAAAGCTTTTACATATCCTCATTCACCACATTTTGAAGGCAAAAGAAAAAGAATAATTGGTTCAAAAGACTTTTAAAAACGAAAGAACAACAATAAGGAACTACACAATTACAATCTTTCAAAAAAAAAAAAAAAAAATGG
>NC_029775.3:102358879-102364088 GCF_000817695.3 Arachis duranensis
ACCCTTCTTTTCAACATATGAGAAAAGAAAAAAAAAAAATGCTTGCTCTACTTCTAGATGCATCTTATAGAGCAAAGCTTATCTAGTCAAGCATGAAACACCCACACGTGATTTTCCATTTGTATGCCTGTTTGACAAATCAAAATCCTCATGTCTTAATCTATCTCCCTTTTTCTTCCACTACGAACTCTCTTCAATTTTTCTTGGGCAAGTGAAAGGAAGAAAAGGCCATCAAATCTGTGAGTTCCTTTTTACTTTTTTCAAATTTCAACTTTTGTAATTTGAATACTGATTGTTGCTACATATGCTCTTTTATTGATTTCACCAAACATATGTGGCTATCTGCAGAGATTACAAAGAATGGGGCATGATAACTATGATGTAGAAGAGAGCCCCTATGATGATCCTTTTTTGAAGGGATGTTGCTGCTGCCATTGTTTTTGGGGCATCTCTTCCATTTTCAGTTGCATTCAGAGATGGTTCCATTTGATTTGTGACCCTTTCTTCAAGTGTTTTGGCAACAATAATAATATTCAATCTGAATACCATCACATCCAACGCTGAGTTCTTGTTATGCATACAAGTTGTGTCACTTAAATAGTGTTTATTATTCTCTTTTAAGAAATTACATCAAAATTCAGTGATAATAAAGTAGGTAACAAATGTTGAAAAAACATTTATCTGTGTACAAAGATATAATAGAACATTTAAGCAAGGGCTAGCATAAGCTTTTGGGTTTTTTAAGCGTTATGCAGCAGGTTGTATGTTTTTTTTTCTTCTATTTTTGTTTGGTGACTCGGTAGGTTGTATGTTTGTGCTTAATATTATAAAGGGTAAAGTACTATAAATTAGTACTAATATTTGGACGTAATTCTGTTTTAATCCAAAAAAATTTTATTTAGCATCAATTTAGTCTCATAGTAAGGTCAAACTTAAATAATTAATGAAATGTCCTACATAACAACAGTACAAGAACAAAATTGATAATTTGGAGAACAAATTTAAACTTCAGAGATACAAAATCAACCGTTAATATATTAATATATTTATTTATTATTTTTCTTATAATATAAATAAAATATTTTCTATAGAACTAAAGAGAATGATAAATAAACGTATTGATGCATCAACGGTTGATTTTGTACCTCTGGAGCTTGTACTTGTTCTCCAGATTATCGATTTTGTTTCTGTTGTTATGTAGGATATTCTGTTAATTATTTAACTTTGACCTCACTGTAGAACTAAATTGATATTAAATGAAACTTTTTTAGATTCAAATAGGACACTTTAAACCTTAAGAATTAAAACAGAATTACGCCCAAATATAGGAGACCAATTTAGTATCTTATCCTATTATAAATATATGAGAATTTACGCATATTTTTTATATAATATTTTAATTCCAATACATTAATGGTGTTTTATATTTTATACAATGATTTAATTATATTTATTTTTTTAAATAATTATTTATACAATCAAAATAAAAAATAATTATTTTATTGATATAATATTATGTAATTAAATATTTGTATAAATTATTTTATATTAAAAATATATCAAAATTAAATTATAAAAAATATAATAAAAAACCATTGTTGTAGATTACATTTTTGGACATTCTGTTCATATTTCAAATGAATGTTTTTATTCAGTTTCATCGGGAGTGGCTAATTAGTTCCAAATATTGCTAGCTACAAATATGGTCATATGAATGTGATTTTTAGTGGAATATTTCTGTTAGGTTAATACTTAAATTTGTCTTTCGAAAGATTATTATTCTTTAAATTAGTTTTAGAAAGATTAAATTAATTATATTAGTCTTTCAAAAAAAGAATGTAAGTTAAAATGATCTTTTATTAATTAGATGATAATACATCATGTTAAGTATTATATGTCACAAAATAATTAGTTGACGTGTCATGTCAGTGATACGTGATATATTAAGTGTTATCTGACATGTTATAACTTTATTTAGAATTAAATTAGTTTTTGAATATACTTACGTATGTTGTAAAATAACTAAATAAATAAGGAAGAGGTGATAAAATAAAATATTAATAAAATACTACTATCAATATTTAGCAATACTATTATACTACTATAAAAATAATATATTAATATTATATTAGTAGTATATAAAGAGATAAAGCAAAGAATTGATTTGTAGTGTAAGAAAGAGAAAGAGAGAGTATTTGTTTATTATTGTTGTGTGAAAAGTCTCATATCATACCCCCTATTTATACATGCATGGGGTCTTTATTTTCAACATGCATTTAATATTCATTCTCTCTTGAGAATGTGAGTTCCATATAGGAATAGGCATCCACGTCCCATTCTTATCACAACACTCCTCCTTGGATGCCCATTTAGGAATATGCCTCATTAAAACCTTACTAAAGAAAATTCAGTGAAAAAAACTTTAGTGAAGGAAAAAGAGTACAATATTCTTTGTGACGGGGACTGCCTCATTAAAAACCTTGTCAAGAAAAACTCAATGGAAAAAAAATCTGACCAAGGAAAAAAGAGTACAGTCTCCCCCTCTTGTCAACATCATTTAATGTCTTGAAATCGGCGCATCCCAATCTTATGTACCAATCTTTCAAAGGAGGATTTTGGGAGTGACTTTGTGAACAAATCTGCCAGATTGTCACTTGAGCGGATCTGTTGGACATCAATAGTCCCCTAATTTTGAAGATCATGAGTGAAAAAGAATTTGGGAAAAATATGCTTTGTTCTATCACCTTTAATGTATCCGCCCTTAAGTTGAGCAATGCATGCTGTATTATCTTCAAACAGGACAATTGGAGCTATCTTATGATCAATCAGTCCACATGATGACAGGATATATTGGATCAAACTCCTGAGCCAAAAATACTCGCGACTTGCTTCATGAATCGCTAGTATTTCAGCATGATTAGAGGATGTTGCTGCAATCGTCTGTTTCGTGGACCTCCATGATATAGCTGTACCACCATATGTGAACAGGTATCCTGTTTGAGACCTCCCTTTGTGTGGATCAGACAAGTATCCAGCATCTGCATAGCCAACTAGTTGTGACTTGGATCCGTAGGGATAAAACAATCCCATATCAACCGTTCCATGAAGATATCGAAAGATCTGTTTGATTCCACTCCAATGTCTTCTGGTTGGAGAGGAACTATATCTTGCTAGTAAATTCACAGCAAATGATATATCGGGTCGTGTATTATTAGCAAGATACATTAGCGCTCCAATGGCACTAAGATATGGTACTTCAGGACCAAGGATATCTTCATTTTCTTCCTTAGAACGGAATTGATCCTTCTCCACATCCAAAGATCTTACGATCATTGGTGTATTTAATGGATGTGACTTATCCATATAAAATCTCTTCAAGATCTTTTCTGTGTATGTTGTTTGATGAATAAAGATCCCATTTTTTATATGCTCGATCTGCAGGTCGAGACAAAATTTAGTTCTTCCAAGATCTTTCATCTCAAACTCTTCTTTTAGAGTTTTTATAATTGTTGGAATCTCTTCAAGAGTTCCAATGATATTTAAATCATCAACGTACACAGCAATTATAATGAATCCAGATGCAGATTTCTTTATAAAAACACAGGGGCAGATATCATCATTCTTGAATTCGTTTTTGGCCAGATACTCAGTAAGATGATTATACCACATTCGTCTAGATTGCTTTAGACCATATAAAGATCTTTGCAATTTGACTGAGTATAACCCTTGCGAATATTCATTGGATGGTTTAGATATCTTTAGTACTTTAGGGACTTTCATATAGATATCCCGATCTAATGAGCCGTATAAATAGGCTGTTACCACATCCATTAAATGCATATGCAGTTTATGATATGCAGATAAACTGACCAAATAACGCAATGTTATCGCATCCACTACATAGGAATATGTTTCTTCATAATTTGTACCTGGCCTTTGTGAAAAACCTTGTGCCACAAGTCGGGCTTTATAGCGCACAACTTCATTTTTCTCATTTCGTTTTCTCACAAATACCCACCTATATCCAACAGGTTTTACATCTTCTGGTGTACGGACTACAGGTCCAAAGACTTCACGTTTAGCAAGTGAGTCTAACTCGGCCTTCATGGCTTCTTTCCATTTTGGCCAATCATTCCTTTGTCGACATTCTTCGACTGATCTTGGCTCAAGATCCTTACTCTCATGCATGATATTTAATGCCACATTATATGCAAATATTTCATTGACAATTGTCTTATTTCGGTCCCATTTCTCTCCTGTAAAGACATAATTTATCGAGATCTCATCATTTTCGCAATTTTCAGGTACCTGAACGTCTTCTGGCGTTAACACTATATCAAAATTTTGGACAACTGCAGGTGTCTCTACTATGTCTTTTTCAACAGGAATATTATTTACCTCTTTTCTCTTTCGAGGATTTTTGTCTTTGGAACCAACAGGCCTGCCACGCTTCTGGCGTGAATTTGCTTCAGTGGCTACTTGTCCTACTGGGACATCAGTTCGAATTGGGGCATTTTTCGCTGGTATATAAGATTTAATTATCCTCTTTGTATCGGAAAATGCATCAGGCAATTCATTTGCTATTCTTTGCAAATGTATAATCTTTTGAACTTCTAGTTCACATTGCCCTGATCGAGGATCTAAATGCATCAACGATGATGCATTCCAGTTAAGTTCCTTTTCAGGAAGCTTATTCTCTCCCCCTAATGTTGGAAATTTTGATTCATCAAAATGACGACCCGCAAATCGGGCTTTAAATACATCTCTAGTTTGTATTTCAAGATACCTCACTATAGAGGGAGAATCATATCCAACATATATCCCCAATTTTCTTTGGGGTCCCATTTTGGTTCGATTAGGTGGTGCAATGGGAACATATATCGCACACCCAAATATTCTTAAATGGGAGATATTTGGCTGCTGGCCAAAAGCTAATTGCATAGGAGAGAACTGAGGGTAACTCGTTGGCCTCAAACGAATAAGTGCTGCAGCATGTAAAATAGCATGCCCTCAAACTGATATTGGGAGATTTATTCTCAAAAGTAAGGGTCTAGCAATTAATTGGAGGCGTTTAATAAGTGATTCTGCTAATCCATTTTGTGTGTGAACATGAGCTATTAGATATCCAACACTTATACCATTAGCTATACAATAAGCATCAAAAGCTTGGGAAGTAAATTCACCAGCATTATCAAGACGAATTGCTTTG
>NC_029775.3:102364226-102375873 GCF_000817695.3 Arachis duranensis
ACTCAAATCCAATCTTTACTGGTGATGGCCTTAAAATTAACTTTTCCTGAGAACATGCAGCACAACAAAATTCACTAGTTTTAAGAATCTTCTGATTCTTTAGTGAATGTCCATGAGAGTTTTCAATAATTCTCCTCATCATGGTTGTTCCCGGATGACCCAATCGGTCGTGCCAAGTTATGAAATCATTTGGGCTAGTAAACTTCTGGTTTACAATGGCATATGATTCAATTGCACTAATCTTGGTATAATATAACCCAGATGAAAGTGAGGGTACTTTTTCTAATATAACTTTCTTATTTGAATCATGAGTTGTGATACATAAATACTCATGATTTCCCTCATTCATAGTCTCAATATGATATCCATTTCCGCGAATATCTTTAAAGCTCAACAAGTTTCTTCGAGACTTGGTAGACAATAATGCATTATTTATTATGAATTTTGTTCCTCCAGGAAACAAAATTATAGTTTTTCCAGAGCCTTCTATCACATTGCCTGAACCAATAATAGTATTAACACATTCTTCTTTTGGCACCAGATGAGTAAAATATATGTCATTTTTGAGAATAGTGTGCGAACTTGCACTATCCGCAAGGCATACATCTTCATTACATATCCTTGCCATTCTCTTCAAAGACAAATAATAATAAAATAAGTAGCATGTACAGTTGAATTGAATACTTGATCGGAATTATTTTTCTAAGAAATACTGCACATAAAAATAATGTCATATACTAAAATTTTATTTTAAAACATGACACATTTAATGATTTCAGAAGTCATTAATATTTCATTATTTATATACATCATATTCGAAACTCAAATACAAAAAAAAAACTTAACAATAAGTACTTTACATTATTTATTTACATGGATACTTAACAATCTCACATATTAAATTATTCCATCATTGATCAAATGACCAATATTTCCTTCAGGATCCTCAAAGAAATCAGATACATCATAAAAAGTGGTGGAATTTTCAGCATCATTTGAAATGAAATTCAATTCTTTTTCCTTGTCGTCCTTTTTTAAGGATGCTTGGTAAAGATCGACTAGGTGCCTTGGGGTACGGCAGGTACGTGACCAATGGCCCTTTCCACCATAACGAAAATACTTATCTTCTGTTGATTTATTCTGCCCGATATTTCTTTCTTTATCCCACTTCTGGTGAGATCCTCTCTTTTGAATATAATTCTTTTTCCTTCCATAATTTTTCTTGCTATTAAAACCTTGCCATTTACCTCTTCTGGGGTAATGATTTGCCGCATTTACTTCAGAAAATGGGACGGCGCCAGCCGGACGCGCTTCATGATTTTTTAAAAGTAACTCATTGTTGCGTTTAGCAACAAGAAGGCAAGAAATTAACTTAGAATATTTTTTAAACCCTTTTTCTCTATACTGCTGCTGTAGGAGCACATTCGAGGCATGAAAGGTTGAGAAAGTTTTCTCCAACATATCATGATCAGTGATCTTTTCCCCACATAATTTCATTCGTGAGGTGATTCGAAACATTGCAGAATTATATTCATTTATGGATTTAAAATCTTGTAAACGCAAATGCGTCCATTCATATCGGGTTTGAAGAAGTATCACCATTTTCTGATGATTATACCTTTCTTCAAGGTCTTTCCAAAGATCTGCAGGATCTTTTAATGTGAGATATTCATTTTTCAGTCCCTCGTCAAGATGACGACGAAGAAAAATCATGGCTTTGGCTTTATCCTTTTGGGATGCATTATTTTCAGCCTTAATGGTATCTCCAAGATCCATTGAATCAAGATGGATTTCAGCATCTAATATGCATGATAAATAATTGTTTCCAGATATATCAAGAGCATTGAATTCAAGATGAGAGAACTTCGACATAATGAAAATTTGTTACCTAAGTCTTCCTAAAAATTTGATTAGAGTCACGTGTTGATAACGTGTTGTAAAATAACTAAATAAATAAGGAAGATGTGATAAAATAAAATATTTAAGGAAGAGGTAATAAAATAAAGTATAAATAGAAAAATACTACTATCAATATTTAGCAATACTATTATACTACTATAAAGATAATATATTAATATTATATTAGTAGTATATAAAGAGATAAAGCAAAGAATTGATTTGTAGTGTAAGAAAGAGAAAGAGAGAGTATTTGTTTATTATTGTTGTGTGAAAAGTCTCGTATCATACCCCCTATTTATACATGTATGGGGTCTTTATTTTCAACATGCATTTAATATTCATTTTCTCTTGAGAATGTGAGTTCCATATAGGAATGGGCATCCACGTCCCATTCTTATCACAACAACGTAAATTATTTTCATTCTTAAAATTTTAAAAATTAATCAAATTAGTCAAAGAAAAAGAAAAAATATGACCATTGAAAGAAGATGAAGAGAAATAGTACTAAGTAGTAATAATATTAAAAAAAAACTACATTAGGATATTAAGGTTTTAAATAGTAATTTATCTGTAAATTGATTTTTGAATCATTGAATTCTACCACATAAATTAAAAAATAACAAACCTAAAAAATTTAAAAAAAAATTAAAATAACTACTATATTTATTAATGATATCTAAAAAATTAAAATTTTTATTATATAATTAATAATAGTTTGATAAAATAATTAAGTAAAATATTTCACTAAAAAACTAAAATTTGAAAATATAAAATTAAAAAATACAATAAAACATAACTTTGTAGTAATTTAATTATTTTTATTATTTTACGTGAAGAGAATTTTATTTACTAAGATATAAAAAATTATACTAAAACTAGTAAGATTAAAAATATTAAAAATATAATATTATGAAAAAATAAGAGAGGTTTATATAAGGACTATTTTGAATAATCTTTTTAAAATTTTAAGAATGAAAATAATTTATATTTGTACTTTTAAGGATTAATTTAAGTCTAAATAAATTTATACTATGTGAGTTAATACGTGATATGTAAGGTATCATCGACATAACACGTCAATTAATCATCTTGTAACACGTAATGTTAATATACTATGTCATTACATTTAATGCGTCACATCATCATCTAATTAACAGAAATATCAATTTAATTTATTTTTTATTTTTTAAAGACTAATATAACTAATTTAATTTTTTTAGAGATCAATTTAAGGAACTAGGAATGTTTCCGTCTTTCCGAGACGGATTTAATTAACCAGATATCTGCTCTATATTTTTCTCTAGAGTAAACACCCAATTCGTTTTTTGCAAAGTTCGAAAAATCGGACCGATCATCAAACCGCTCTAGCTACTGGTTTACTTGTTTATTGATCCAACCGGTCTAATCAGTGGTTCAACCGAAAAAACCGTTTTAAAATAAAATAATAAATAAATTATAAATAAACATCCTAAAATATAATTATAGTATAATATAAATATTAAAATAGTTTTCAAATTTAAAAAACTACATTAAATATCATCAATCAAATTCATATAATCTTATTGATATACAAAATCAAGTTAAATAGTATAAAGAAATATCAAATATTAAATGTCAACATAAAGATTTATCAATCATCAAAACCTCAAGATGTTCTTGTGAGTTTCTTTTTTTTTTGGGATAATTATTTAAACATATTATGTAATTATGATTGTGATTTCAACTATTGTGCTCAAAAAACCTTCAAGTAACAAGGATATGTTGATGGTGGTGGTGTCTTATGAGGCATCAATGTATCCTCATCCAACAGCGTCTTCAGCTAAAGCCATAACAAAAGGAATGGTACGAGAAAATGAGGTAGTTAATGGATCATCAAATGAGAAGCTTTTTATTATTGCAAAGTGAAGATGAACATGCCAATGCACAAGTTTGAATGAAGCAACTTAACAGAGCCAGAAAGAAAAAAAAAAGCAGCAACAAAAGTTAAATACTAGCAATAAATAATTACTCAAACCCTGAAATCAATAACTATTTCAACAAAAATTCAAAAACATCATACTTAAAAATTAAAAAACAGCAACAGCAGCATAACAAATCCATTTTAATAAACAATTTCAACAACACAAAATCAATTATTTAATTAATTTCAGATTCAGAAATCACAAATCAGAGTATCAGACATTCAAAATACTGAAACAGACTCAACAGTGATAACACTAAATTAAACAAAGCATTAGCAAGGAAGAAGAAGAAGAACATTAGCAACATTATTTGAACAAAAAATTCAGAAATTAAAAGTAAGAAGAAGAACCGAGCAATCATAAACCAAACAGAGCTATCAGTAACCAGAGCAAAATTAAAAGGACCATCAGAGTAACAAAACTTCAAACATTCACAACCACAAGCCCACAACACAATGAACATTAACAGCATGAAAATTAACCATGTTCTTAACCTAAAGCAGGAGTCAAACACAATGAAAATTAACAGCATGTTGTTAACCACAACACAAGACCATATCAGCAATTCTGTCTACAACATTCAGCCATTCAACAATATTGGAAAACAGAGTAAGTTTTCACTTTCCAGCATTAAGAAAACAGAGAAACAAATTAACAATTAAAAAGTAACAAATTAAAACAGAGTAACAAATTAACAATTACAAAGCAGCAAAAGTGCAAAACACTAAAACAGCAATAAATTGAACAAAAATCGCGTAACGGGTAAACTAAGAACGTCTTCATGTTTTTGTATCAAACTATCAACTGAGGAAAAAAATTCCTAGGGTGAATTTGGAATACAATAAAATAGAAATTGGAATTAATTTAATTTTAAGATTATTTTTTTCTTATACTAAACAACAAATAGAAATTAAAGACCGAAGAAGACCGAAGAGGCGAAGAACGAAGAACGCAGACCCAAGACCCAAGACCTAAGATGAATTGAAGAATTAATATTATGGAACAAAAATTGAAGAGGAAGTTCAGAGAAGATGAAGACGACGAGTCACTCACTTGGGTTCGAGAGGCCAGCGAAGACGATGGAGGGCTACTGGGCTGGGAACTAGGCGACGATGGAGGACTACTGATTCTGAGGACCAGGCGATGGCGGTGGCACTGACGACCTGAGAACCGCGGCGATGACAGATGGAGAGCTACTGGGCTGGGAATACTTCAGACTTCAGAGGGTTAGGGTTCACTGTGAGACTGAGATGAATGAATAGGGGTCGGGGGAAGAAGGGGGTTTTCACGAGTGGGTCGGGTCGGGTAATCGGGTTTCAATTTCTTAAAACAAATAAAAAATGGCGTCGTTTAGAGGAACCGGCCGGTCACTGGTCCGGCCCAACCGATCGGTTTTTGACCGGTTCACCGATTTTTCAGCGGCTCTCTCTCCAGCGGTTATTAAAGGAGGACCGGATCGCTTGCATCGCCGATTTGCGGTTAAACCAGTCGAACCGACCAGTCCGGTCCGGTTTTTAGAACCTTGGTTTTTTGTCCATTTTAAAATAGGACAAGAGGATCTTTGTCGAAAAATAGACCTTTCTCGTTCCCTGTCCTTGTCTGCTGTGAGTCACAAAGGCTCTTCTATCATCTCTCCTCATCAAACTTAACAGGAAAAATCTATGTGCCACTTAACATTTATGTGGATGCTGAGTCACCGTTAAGTGCCATATTGGTGAATGGACAATGGTCAGGGATTGATTTGCCCCTCTATGGATAATGGTTAGATGTCAATTTGTCCTCCTTTATCCTTGAAGAATAATGCTATTTTGCATGCTCCATTGAACCAGAATTTATGTTATTTGGAGATGATTCATCTCAATTGAGACCTTTCACTCCTCTTCCAAATCAAACCGCTTAGCCTCATGACTCACCAAACTCATTGAATAACGAATGCACAAACAATTGTTACAACAAATTCAATAATTAGAGATGATGTAATATCAGCAGAGACAATAATTATTGCAAGTTCAGGACTATCATCAAAATTTCTCTAATTTGTGTCCACTTGAAATTTAAAACCTCCAAGATTTTTGCCACGTAAAAAGAATTGATATCGGATAACTTAGACTTGCTAGTGTAGATATTAGTTATAGGACTTAAGGTCATATATTTTGTTGTTTTGGCTTTTTATTTTGCTTGTTTAAAACCTCTCAACGATATAATGCTTTTGATTTAAGGACAAATATTTTGATTTTTTTTGTTTTTAGGACCATGTTATTACCCATATTATATTATCATTAGGTGTTAATTTGTCAAAGATAGATTTTTTTATTATCCTTATTAATATAATATATATAAACATATATGCTTTTTTTGAAGCTGGCAAAATATATGTTACAGATATATTAATGTGCTGCTTTGTTGTTTTACACAAATGGTTATTTTATTTTATGGAAGAAATTTTAAACATTGATCATAATAATCTATTTTTATTTATCTTTAAAAGTGTTAAAAACTCAATGTCATCCTATAACAAAAACAACTTCCAAATACTATAAATCAGTCATAAATTTTTTACACAGATACTCTAAAGAAGTTTGCAATTATAATTCCACAAAAAAATGCAAAAACACAACATTCAAAATTAAGGCAACTACTTTTACTGATTTTGAATTTACACTTCTTCTACTTATTCTCTAATCTAATTAGCCTTTTTCTGATTCTTTCGCTTTATTATCCACCACATGACCATGGCTCTTAAGATTTAGATGTCGGTTGAATTTGTCAGTATTAATTAATTTAATTATTAATAAATAATATTAACTTTGCATTTATCCGAAGATAAATTTGACAGTAAAGAACGCGCGAAAAATAAATTTATAGGGCTAAAGTTATTGTTGAAAAGATGATAACGACCTCCAAAAATTTGCTAACCAGAGGTTTAAATTCATCGCTAAATCCGCCAATAATTAGCGGCAAACTAAAAAATCCGCCGGTGAGGATTTTATCATTCGAATTTATCCACTGCTAAATTTGACGGTAATAAATTTACCGGCATATATTTTTGGTAATTTCGCTGGTAAATCTGACGATTTTCAATAATTTTTTTGTAGTGTCATACAATTCGTATTTGATTTGAGAGAGAAGTGAGAGGTTTTAACTGAGGTGAATAATCACTCCAAATAACATAAATTTTGATTCAGTGTAGTACATAAAATGACGATGTTTTTTATGGTTAAACAGGGACAAATCGACCCTTGATCATTGCCCATAAAAGGACAAATCAACTATTGACCATTCCTCATTCGCCAACATGTCGCTTAATGATGACTTAGCATCCACATCAACAACATTAAGTGCCACGTAGGTCTTTTTCCGTTAAGTTTAGTGAGTAGAGATGATGGAGGGACCGCCATGTCTTACGGAAGACATGGACAGAAATTGGAATGGTCTATTTTTTCGATAGAAATCACCTTATCCTATTTTAGAATGAACAAAGACTGAATTGGGTGTTTACTCTTTTTTCTAAAACAAAGGATAATGCATAAAAAGGTCTACTTACTATAAGATACTGTTTGGAAGAGAGACTAAAATTGAGAGATAGAAACTGAGGGACAGATACTGAAAGACAGAGACTTAATTAAGTCTCAGTATTGTATTTGGTGTAAGATGTACATGACTGAATTATGTTTTAGTATTTTGTTTGGTTCAAAATAAATACAGAGACTAAAATGATTAAGTACTAAAGGAACTAAAATTTTGAGTCCTTGGATTGAAATTTTAATTCTAATCTTAATCCAACAAATATGATACTGAATATTAGTTTCTCACTCTCTGTATCAGATTAGTACCTCAAAACAAATACTACGTAAGGCTGCGTTTGTTTACAGAAATGGGACACTGAGACACAAGATCGTGTTTTGTAGATGAGACATAGACATAAACATTGTATTTAGAGACATTGAATTAGTGTACTTTGTATCCATTCTGACAAGAAAGATACAAAGATACTAACAAGAGACATAACTTATTTTTTTATTTTTTTATTATTCTTGTTAATTTTTTATAATTATATCTTTTATTATTATATTTTTTCTTACCAAATTTTTTGAATGAAAAAAATGAGAATAAATTAGACTTTCATAATTTGTTTTAATTTATCATCAAATAAAATATAAAAGCACTAATTTTTGTGTCTTTATCTTTTATATCTTGTTCTCAATCACTTATCGAAAATGGATCTTCTCAAATTTTTTTTAATTGAGCGAATAAAGTGTAATCGCTAACTTTTCAATATTTTTTCTTAATCCCACCAATAAAATGTATAGTAAAAAATTCATACTTTACCTCCTCAAATAAAAAAATGGATTCAATTCCTGTCGTATCTTTTTTGTTTATATATGGGTTGAGACAAAGACATAAAAACATAGACATTAATAACATAGATACAATGAGACACAAAATTTTCATTTTCTTTAATAATTATGTACTAAACAGAACAATAAATTACAAATGTCAATATTATCCCTATAAAAAAACCACCACTGCCTCTTTTTCTCTATAACCACCATTAATTCTCTATAATCATTTAACTAATTAAAAAATTCAATCAAACAAGACAATATAGTATCTAACAGGCTCCGTAAAGTATAATTGATCAATCTAATAAACATTAATCAAAATTCATATATATATTTTTGTTTGACTTCAGTGAATCTTTTTGCATAATTAAAAAAGAAAATCCAATTTTCATTATCCAAAAAATTGAACATATAATAAATCGTACTTTCACTGAAAAATTTTAATAAACTTGTTCAAAAGCTGATCAAATAATAGAAGACAGTAAAAAAAAGTATACGAGTATCAATGACTTTGTATACAACTTCGTAGGTACCTTCACCAAGGATTTCACACTTTAAATATCTATCGACAATTTCTTAAGAGGAATTCAGGTCTATTATTTTTATTGTTAATGTTAACTTCAGTCCAAAAGTTGAGAATTTACAAATGGGTCATCTAGATAGAAAATTAGGACTTTATCAAAAAATAAAAATCGGTGAATCCATGAAGCATTGAAAATATCACAATGGACACTATCTGATATCTAAAAAAATAGCATACAAATGTTCCAAAATTTTTTCACAAATAGTGTCATCTTCACAAATAATATAATGCATGAAAGGAGGAAGGAAGAAGGAAGAAGGAAGAAAGGAGAATGGCGGTACTAGCGATGATGTCACCAGCGATGACGTCTGAAAAACGAAGATGGTGGTGGATAAAAGAAGGAAAAAGAAAAAGAAAAAGGGAAGAAAGTGTCCTGGAAGGAATTTGATCTAAGAAAGAGGACAATGGAAGGATAAAAGATAAAAGAAAAATTTAAAATTAAAGAAAATAAAGGGATAAAATTGAAAAAAATTATCTTATAAGTTGTGTCTTAGAATTTTAAATTAAAAAATTAAAAACATATATTTTATGTGCTCTTATATATCACTATATTCAGTAAAATTTGTGGCTAACGAACTAAATAATGAATATATACCACTGTATCTATTTATTAATGGACATGTATTGAAAAACAAACGCTGCCTAATGTCACAGTAAATTTTAGAAAGTTAGATTTAACAGTGTTTGTATAGTTTTTTGGAGTGTTTGAGAATGTTCTAGATAGTTTTGGAACGTTCTAAAATGTCTTAGAAGGTCTCGGAATATCCTAGAAGGTTCTAGAAGACTTTGGAAGGTCATAGAGTAATCTAGAAGCGTGTGAATGTATATAGAAGTATGAATAGTATTATGAAATAATATAGAAATATTTAGAAAAATGTGGTAGGATTGTAGTGAATGTTCTAGATGATCAATCTAGACTATTGATTAGATTTGATCCTAATAATCCATTAAGGAGGTGAATGGCTATAAATAAGAGTGTGAGTCATTTGTAACAAACACTTGAGTTATAAAGTGTTCTTTTCACCAAACTTCCTTTCTCATGTGTTCTTAACTTTCTTATTAAATAGTGAGGATTAGGCTAACTTGGTCTTAACTCAAGAGGTTGAGTAAGTTTGAGTGTCGATACGGTAGCATTGGAGTGTGTCCAAGGCCATGGTAATTTGGCATCAAAGTAAATTTTGAGAGGGAGCACAAGTGATTTGTGGATATGACTTATAGTGTAACTATGGAGCATGTTGAATCTCAAAGGGGGAAGGGATACTATTCCTTCTCAATGAGAAGGCAAGAATGCCCGTTCTTCAAATGAGTCTAGAGGTAAGGACTCTAACTTTTTAGAAGTGAGAGTTTCTATATTGGAGAATGTTCTATCCTCTATGGATGAGTTCTTCCAAAGGATAGAACATGATAAGGAGACCCTCGAAACTTGCGTGTTAAGGGAACTAGATGCTTTCAAAAAAACATGCTCTAAATCAAAGAGAAGTTTGAAATTTCCTTGAAGTTATTTGAGAAAGTTCGAGTATGGTTCGAGGAGGAAAATTTTTGACCAACCATTACAAGGGAGACGACAAAGATTGATCTCCCAAAGTCAAAGAAGTTCAAGGGCATGAGGGACGCTTGAGAGGTGGAGAAATTCCTATGACAAATGGAGAGGTACTTTGAAAGTCAAGGAGTAGTTGAAGAAGCAATAAAGATACGCACTGCAACTCTCTACCTTTCTGATAATGCTACTTTGTGTTGGAGGAGAAAATGCGTAGATATAAAGAAGGATACTTGCAACATAGTCACATAAAAAGATTTCAAAAGGAGTTAAAAAGACAACTGTTCCTTGAGAATGTGATTTATGAAGTAAAGAAGAAGTTGAGGGAGTTGAAGCACAAGAGTACGATTAGCGACTACGTAAAAGAGTTCACTACTCTCACGCTTCAAATCCCCAACTTAACATTAGGGGATGCATTGTTCTTCTTCATTGATGGACTCCAACCTTGGACAAAGCAATAACTACAAAGAAATGATGTTAAGGATGTCGATAAAGCCATCGTGGTGGCCGAATCACTCACTGAGTATCATAGGGGAGACTCTAAACTCAAGTCTTCTTCCAAGCCTAGTTCTGCTAAAAATGGAGAAGACAAGGGGAAGAGTTTCTCAACTAAGAAGGAAATGAAATACTCTTAAAAAAAGAGTACGAGGAAAAGAAGAAGGCTTTCGTGCCCAAAGGATGATGTTTTGTGTTCAAGAGACCACACCAAATGAAGGACCGTCCCAAATTAGGGACTCTAGCATCTATCGCCGAGAAACGAGAGGCTCAATCTCAAGTAACTGAGTGTGTTGGATTATCCAACTTATGAATGCTGTGAAGGACAAAGAGACAAGCACTACAAAAAAAATGTTTGATGTATATCAAAGCCTTTTTTATCAATGAAAAATTCGTCATGACTATGATCGACACTAGTGCTATACACAACTTCATCATGCCGGATAAATCAAAGAGACTTGGATTGAAAATCACCGAAAAGAATAGCTGGTTCAAACCCGTGAATACCAAGGGTAAACCTCTTAAGGGAATAGCAAAAGGGGTTGAGATGACTCATGATAAATTTTTTAATGTTAAATTTATCAGTGTTTGTATAATTTTTTGGAGTGTTTGAAAATGTTCTAGATAATTTTAAAACGTTCTAGAATATTCTAAAAAACTGTGAAAGATCACAGAATAATCTAAAAGAGTGTGGGTGTATATAAAAGTATGAATAATAATATAAAATAATTTAAAAATATTTAAAAAATGTGGTAAGATAAATATTTATAATAAATGTTCTAATTGATCAATATAGATTTTTGATTAGATTAAATTCTAACCATTTATT
>NC_029775.3:102376523-102378143 GCF_000817695.3 Arachis duranensis
ATTTTAATAATAAATAATATTTTTATATTTTTATAACTAAGACAGATGATAATGATTATATACGACAATAACGATGTCAATGTCAAATGTTAATTAATTTCCTTCGATATATTTTAGGCACAACATCTAGGAAGGGCCCTCAAATATAAACCGTTGAACTTAGTCTATCACAGTCTTTATTCTATTTTCAACTATGTTACGTAAATAAATAAAAATTAGCTACCAATGAGTAATTTATATTTAGAATTAAATTTTATAAATAATATAATAAAATTAAATTTATATTTATAATAAAAATGAACAAAAATATGAGAATAAACTAATAGTTAACTTTTTTATTTTACATATATATTGCTATAAAATTTGGCATTATATGTATATTTTAAAATTTTATACCCTGTCGTGGTATCCATGAACTGCAGCGTGCACTGCACTGGATGGCAATCACTCAATGCAAATTGCAAACGTTACACACAAAACACGTGCATGCACGTCTTTCTCCAATTCACGAAAGAATCCGTAATATTTATCTCTAATTGTTTAACTATATCCTAGTTTAATGCCCACAAATTAAGCAGCCTATTATGTTATTATTAAACCCAAACAATGTGGGCAAAACCGCAAAAGCTCCAATTAAGCAGCTTGCTTCTATTGATGACTTGATCTTTTTTGTGTCTGATGACTTGATCTAACCTAATTGAATTTCTTATAAAAGATATATAAAATTTAAGTTTTTAATAATTTTTTATGTATTTATTAATATAAAACATTTTAAAAATTCTATTAATAATAATAATCTGAATAAGGCAATAGTTATGGTGAATTATGTTGCTAGATTGTTTTGCTTCAAAACATAATGTGAAAATTAACTCATACTCAGTGGCGGATCCACGGGGGACCTAAGGTGGCCATGGTCCCCCCCAAATTTTTTTAAAAAAAATAGTAAATAGTAATAATTAATAATATTAAATTTTTTTATATATAATATTAAAAAAAATATAACTTACAAAATTTTATAAATTAAAAAAACTAAAAACTGCATTATGTATTAGATATTTGAATTATTGTTGCTCTTGTTAACAAATAGCCCATTCTAATAATTAATAAAAATGGTTCTATTATACTAGCCCAAGCCCATACTATTAATTAAAGTAACACTAGTACATTTTTCAAATATTTGTTTCAAGCCATTAGAGGCATCAGCGCCACTTTTCTCTCTCTTTTAGTGGTTTCCAAACTTTTGGTCTTCTACTCTTCTCATTTTAATTTTCTTTTCATACCAAAACAAGACATATGAAGAAAAACCATTGAAGAGAAGTGAACAACAAAATATTAACCATTGAATGCACAACAAAGATTCAAAGAGGTATATTTCAATTTTTTTTAAGTTAATGACAATGTCAAGTATTATTTACATTATTTATTTAAAATAATTAATTTATTTATTTTTATAATGGACAGTGTTCAAAGATTGAAGTGAGGACAAAACTCAATAGAATTATTTTTTTGTGAGACTTGGAACAAAAAATAATCAGGTAAATCAATAACTTTATTTTTGGTTATTATATATTTGTGTTTCTAAAATTATTTGTTATTGCTCAATAGGTTTAATATTTTTTT
>NC_029775.3:102379035-102392745 GCF_000817695.3 Arachis duranensis
AAATTTAAAAAAAATAGTAAATAGTAATAATTAATAATATTAAATTTATTTTTATATATAATATTAAAAAAATATAAGTTACAAAATTTTATAAATTAAAATAACTAAAAACTGCACTATGTATTGGATATTTGAATTATTGTTGTTCTTGTTAACAAATAGCTCATTCTAATAATTAATAAAAATGGTTCTATTATACTAGCCCAAGCCCATACTATTAATTAAAGTAACCCTAGTACATTTTTCAAATATTTATTTCAAACTATCATAGGCATAGCGTCACTTTTCTCTCTCTTTTAGTGATTCCCAAACTTTTGGTCTTCTACTCTTCTCATTCTAATTTTCTTTCCATACCAAAACAAGACATATGAAGAAAAACCATTGAAGAGAAGTGAACAACAAAATATTAACCATTGAATGCACAACAAAGATTCAAAGAGGTATATTTCAATTTTTTTTAAGTTAATGACAATGTCAAGTATTATTTACATTATTTATTTAAAATAATTAATTTATTTTTTTTTATAATGGACAGTGTTCAAAGATTGAAGTGAGGACAAAACTCAATAGAATTATTTTTTTGTGAGACTTGGAACAAAAAATAATCAGGTAAATCAATAACTTTATTTTTGGTTATTATATATTTGTGTTTCTAAAATTATTTGTTATTGCTCAATAGGTTTAATATTTTTTTTTTAAGAAAATAATATATATGCAATTATTTTTGTTTTTTTTGTTAGATAGTTCAAGTTAAGTTAAAAATGTCAAAGATGAAAACAATTCACTCATTTAGTGAGCAAGCAACCGAGCTCCTCATATTGAGTACATCTTTAGATCCTAAAGATGCTTTCAAGTTATTCAGTGTTTGCAACATATGCAATCTTGTAAAGAATTTCTATTCTTTAGATTTTTCTGAGCAAGAAAAGATTCAATTGGATTATGAGTTACAACATTATGAACTTGATGTGGTTAAAGCTCCAGATTTTCAGAATTTGTCTACTCTTGCTGAATTGTGTCAAAAATTGACAGAGACAGGAAAATCAAATATATATCCTTTAATTGATAGATTAATTCGTCTTGTTTTGACTCTTCCTGTGACAACAGCAACAACTGAACGGGCCTTTTCAGCTATGAAGATTATTAAAACAAGGCTTCGAAACAAGATGGAAGATGAATTTTTAGCAGATTGTATGATTGTATATATTGAAAAGGAAATTGCTTCAAAATTCACTTCAGAGATGATAATTGATGATTTTAGTTCCATGAAGCATCGTCGAGCAAGTTTAAAAATATCAAAATCTTAAAGTATGTAGTTGAACATTGACTTTTATATAATATAATTACTTTTTTGATATATATGCTACAAATCATATTTTGTTAATTTTTTGTTATATTTTATATTTAATTGGCCCCCCTCTTATTTTATATTTTTTGTTAATCATACTGTTGATGGTTATGTCGGAGATAATATAAAAATTGTTTTTTTTTCTGTATTTATAAACTCTATCTGGTTTCTTCTTTAAAAAAAAATAATAATTTTGATATATATACTTTAAGTACATGTTAACTATTTAAATAGTATACATAGATAATAGGTAGAAACTCAGGTAACGTGAAATTAATAGTTAAAAATTAAATAAAAATTTAGTCAAATTATTTAACGACTCTCATTTATCAATAGGGGTGGCAACAGGGCGGGTAGAGGCGAGTTTTTGTTCTATCCGACCCCGCTCCACCGTACAACAATCCGCATAGAACTCGCTCCGCTTCTATCTGCGGGTAGTAAAACGTTGAACCCTAACCCGTCCCTGCGGGTACTCGCCCCGCCCCTATAATTAAAATCTAATAAATAAAATTAAATTTCAAAATTTATATAACCATTATTACATACATAACATAAATTAAAGTAAAAATTTAAATATGATACAATATTATTAATCATTTACTAATTATTTTACATATATTATATATACTATATATTAAAATTATATATATTATATATAGCGGGACGAGTAGAGGCGGGTATTACCAATTGGATGGTTAGAGAACAGGGCTCCCCATTAATTAAACCCGACCCCATCCCGCCCTTCCCAAGAACCTGCCCCGGTGCGGGGCGGGTAAAGCGGGTAGGGATGGGGTGGGTACCCGCGGATTCGGATGGTATTGCCATTCTTAGTTATCAACTTCACATGAAGTTGACTGTACCTGAGTTTTCACCTAGATAATATGCATTAGATAATTATTGAATTAAATTTTAACAAATACTATATGAAGAGAAAAAGATTTTCTAAAGTGACAAGCTAGTAAAATAGTAAAGTGATATTTTAATCATTTTTAAATTTGTAACATTTATTATTTGTGAGTCTCAGTATCTTAATTCAAGAGTGATTATTGATGTATTTTTTTTTCTAAAGTAACAATATAATTTTAGAAGAGCCAAATCCCATATGAAGCTCTCTCGTATAACATTCATGTTAATTTTTTTTAAGAGGTCTCCCCATATTCAATTAAGAGGTCGCGCGGATTCGAGTTTTCTATTTTTGGAAAAAAAAGCATTCATGTTAATTTAGCCATTAAATTATAATAATAAAACATGATATAAATTCAAAGGTAATTTACGTTAATAAATAGAGATTAAAGTTATACAGATGTCCTACATAAAATTATTTGATTACACATCTGTTTTAAATATATCTATATAAATTAAATTAGATAAATTTAATTATTAATAAGATAAAATATCTAAATAAATCGAATTAGACCATTTCAATTTATTAAAACAAGTGAAAAATTATATCTGCACTAAATTCTTTAATAAATCTAATCAATCCAATTTAATTTATTATTATAAAAAATACATGATAAATTGAATCAGTTCATAAACTCAATTTACTATAATACATAACACGAAATAAGTATTATGTGTAAGTATCTGAAGAATAATTATTAATTTAAAATTTTAGATGACCAATTTTAGAAAATAATATTTAGTAAAACTGTTATTAAAATTTTATTTTTTATTATTATTTTAGTAATTTTTATTATTTAAGGAAAAATTATAAAAAATAAATAAAAAATAATTAAAGATATATTTGTCTCTTTATAGAAAGATTTGGTTCTTCTTCTTAAATATTATAAGAAGATTTGGTCCTTTTTAATAATTTTAATATTAAAGGTCTTTTTTAATAATTAAATCTTCCTAGCGGTCCTTTACAATAATTTTCTCATAATTCTATCGGATTAAATCAGGTCTAATAATTATAATGCAGATAATTGAGTTTATTATTGTTGTTATAATAAACCGATTTTGTTCTGATTTATAATAAAAATTAAATTATTAATCGGTTTAATAAAAATGTCCAATAATAATATAACATGTGTGAACATCGTCTTTAAAAAAAAATATTTTTAATGTCTTTATTAAAATGGTCTCCAAAATTTATTGTCTATATTTTTGTTGAATCTCCTTAATAAAATCTAGCATTTTTCAATGTTAAACAACCACATCACTTCCAATTAATACGTCAATTTTTCCGCAATGTATGTGTTTGCCCAACTTGTTTGAACATTTTAAAATCCAGATTTGGTTTTAAGCTCGTTGAACTTTTCAATTATAGCACTTTAATTAAATCACTAAGAACGATCACAATATGGGTGGCTCCCTCTCTCCATCATACTAACAAATTAAATAATGAGACAACCAATGCAAATGATTATTCTTTCCACTTCTGGTTTGAATCTTTTGTTAAAACATTTATGTGGAGCATCCACATGATTGCTAGATTCTTTATTTCAAAAAATAAATATTAGGGTTATGTATTGTTCATACCCTGACCCAACAGTAAAGGCCCAGGTCCAAACAAAAGGCCTAATCCCACGGATTGAGCCTCACCCAATACCAACCTTCGTCCTATGAAGTCGGTTCTCACCACGACTTGCTCTAAAGAAGTCGGGCACGAGGATTAGCTGGCAGATAAACACTCATTCAAATGAGTAACCGCCCCTAGAATCTCTCTAACCACTTCCAAGAGCCATATCCTAACCTCCCTAAGATAATGGGACGGTTAGCACCCTAAAAAGGTGGCACTACTCCAATGGTGGTTATTGGTTCACCACTATAAATACACTGACACCCTTCAGGTATCTCCAGGTCCCAATACTCTCTAGACCTGCTCACACTCTTGCTAACTTAGGCATCGGAGTGTCTTTGCAGGTACCACCCCCTTCTCCTCATACGAACAAGTCGGACGGAGGCCCCCAAGGTGCAGACCTACTCGAAGGCCTCCTCTTTCAAGCGATTGGGCCAACCAACACCATCCAATCCATTAATCTCCGGTTACCCACCGTAACATTGGCGACATTGCCGGGGACCCGAGAGATCAACCAGTGATGGCGGACAGATCCCCCGAAGAGGGTCATGTGGAGTCAGATTCTGAACAAGAGAATCTGGACACAGGTAATAATGATGCAGACTTGACCCTCCACCAGGGAACCAATAATCAACACAGGGAAGGTACCTCCGGAGTAAAAAATCCGAAGGCGAACTCTTCAGAAGGGCGCGAATCAGAGCAAGAGGGACCCTCCCATGCAATTGAACTCATGGGATTAGTCCACAGTCGCCTAGAACAGTTAGAACAAGAACGGGAGCGACAAAAGGAGACTGAAAAGAACCTAAAAGAGGAGATGGAACGACGAAAAGAGTTAGAAAGAAAACTCTTAAAGTTAGAATCCTCCCTCAAAGGTCAGAACTCCCGTAACGAGCAAGAAGAACCGCCCCTAGGAGGGGAGGATCCTTTCAGTGAGGACATAATGAGGGCAAAAGTTCCGAGGAACTTCAAAAGTCCCGATATGGACCTCTACGATGGAACCACGGATCCGAAGCATCACTTAAGCAATTTCAAAAGTCGGATGTACCTAGCTGATGCTTCCGACGCTACGCGATGCAAAGCTTTCCCGACCACTCTATCGAAAGCAGCGATGAAGTGGTTCGACAGCCTCCCCCCGAGGTCGGTGACCAGTTTTAAAGACTTCTCAAGGAAGTTTTTGATGAGGTTCTCTATCCATAAAGACAAAGTGAAACATGCATCGAGCCTCCTGGGAATAAAACAGGAGGTCGGAGAATCTTTACGAGCCTATATGGAAAGGTTCAACAAAGCATGTTTAGAGATTCAAAACCTGCCCACAGAGGCAGTCATAATGGGGTTAGTCAATGGACTTAGAGAAGGTGCCTTCTCACAGTCCATATCTAAAAGACACCCCGTCTCTCTAAGTGATGTACAGGAAAGAGCTGAAAAGTACATCAATATGGAGGAAAATGCTAAGCTGAGAGACCTGAGTTGGCGACCCGGGCACCCTCCCTCAACAAAAGAGAGGGAGAGGGAAACCAAGAAAAAGGAAGAACTCGGTCTCGAGAGGCCAAGAAAATACCACTCTTATACTCCTCTGAAAGTTTCTATAGTAGATGTATACAGAGAGATTTGTAATACTGAAAGGCTGCTGCCCCCTAGACCCATTAAAAATAAAAAAGGGGGGAGCCGCAGCGACTACTGTGAGTACCATAAAATATATGGTCACTCCACAAACGACTTCTACGACCTTAAAAATGTGATAGAAAAGCTGGCTAGAGAAGGTCGGCTTGACAGGTATCTCATAGAAAGGTCGGACAGTCATGGAAAGAGAAAGCGAGATGATATGGATAGAAGAGACCCACCACCGCAGACTCCGGAGAGACATATCCATATGATCTCAGGGGGGTTCGCGGGAGGGGGACTCACCAAATTCTCTCGCAAAAGACATCTCAAAAGAGTCTACTAGGTCGGAGAGGAGTCATCCGACCTCCCTACCATTTCATTCACAAAAGAAGATGGGCAAGGAATAATCCCTGGACACGATGATCCAGTAGTAATAACTATGATTTTGGCAAATGCCCATCTCCACAGAACCCTAGTAGACCAAGGAAGCTCATCGGACATCCTTTTTAAGCCCGCTTTTGACAAACTAGGGTTGGATGAGAAAGAATTAAGAGCCTACCCCGACACCTTATACGGATTAGGGGACACGTCAATAAAACCACTGGGATTTTTGCCCCTCCACACCACTTTTGGAAAGGGGAAAAAATCAAAGACTCTGAGTATAGACTTCATAGTCATCGATGTGGTGTCAACATATAACGCTTTAATCGGCAGAGCTAGTCTTAATCGACTCGGAGCGGTGGTATCCACTCCCCACCTTTGCATGAAATTCCTGACTTCAACAGGGATAGCAACGGTAAGGGGAGATCAAAAGTTGGCAAGGAAATGCTACAATGAAAGCCTAAACCTGAGAGGAAAAGGCAGAGAAGTTAACACAATAGAGCTCGGTGGCGCAAGGGCTAGAGAAGAGCTGCGACCGGGAGGAAAAACCGAGGAGATACAGGTCGGCGAAGATGAAGGAAAAAATACTCACATAGGAACCAACCTAGGGGAAACCCTAAAACAAGGGTTGACTAAGCTCCTAAGAGATAACTCCGATCTCTTCGCCTGGAAGGCCTCCGACATGCCTGGGATAGACCCCGAGCTCATGTCCCATAAGCTCTCGGTCTATCCGGGATCCCGACCTATACAGCAAAGAAGATGCAAGCTCGGCCCAGAACGAGCCCTAGTAGTAGAAGAGCAAGTACAGGTGCTCCTAGAAGCTGGCTTCATCAGAGAAGTCAAGTACCCAACATGGCTAGCCAATATAGTGCTAGTCAAAAAACAAAATGGCAAATGGAGAATTTGTGTCGACTATACCGACCTAAATAAGGCCTGTCCCAAGGACCCTTATCCCCTACCAAGCATCGATACCCTAGTAGACTCCAACTCGGGGTATCAATACTTATCATTCATGGACGCCTACTCGGGGTATAACCAAATCCCAATGTATGAGCCAGACCAGGAGAAGACATCATTCATCACACCCAGAGCTAATTTCTGCTACGTGGTCATGCCATTTGGATTGAAAAATGCAGGGGCCACATATCAAAGGTTGATGAATAAGGTGTTCGCCTCTCACCTTGGGAGCCTAATGGAAGTATACGTCGATGACATGTTGGTAAAGACCAAGAAGGAAGTCGACCTATTATCAGACCTTTCACAAGTCTTTGACACCATAAGGCTGCACGGGATGAGACTAAATCCCGCAAAGTGCGCCTTCGCGGTGGAAGCAGGGAAATTTCTAGGGTTTATGCTAACACAAAGAGGGATCGAAGCCAATCCCGATAAGTGTAGAGCTATCCTGGAAATGAAAAGCCCGACTTGTTTGAGAGAGGTCCAGTAGCTGAATGGCCGACTTGCAGCCCTCTCCAGATTTTTGGCAAGATCAGCACTAAAATCCCTTCCACTGTTCTCCTTATTGAGAAAGGGATGTCAGTTTGAATGGACCCCTGAATGCGAGGAGGCGTTCCAGGAGTTCAAAAAGTTCTTAAGCCAACCTCCTATTCTGACCCGACCCGTAGCTGGAAAAGACCTCGTCCTATACTTATCTGTAGCAGACAAGGCTGTCTCATCAGCCCTGATAAGAGAAGACGAAGTCGGCCAACATCCAGTATATTTCATCAGTAAAGTTCTACAAGGCCCTGAGCTAAGGTACCACAAACTAGAGAAGTTTGCCTACTCCTTAGTAGTAGCCTCACGAAGGCTACGGCCTTACTTTCAAGCTCACACAATAAGAGTCCGTACGAACCAACCCATGAAGCAAATCCTCCAAAAGACGGATGTTGCAGGGAGAATGGTTCAATGGGCAATAGAGCTCTCCGAGTTCGACTTAAGATATGAAACTCGGATGGCGATTAAAGCCCAATGCCTCGCCGACTTCGTTGCAGAATACGCAGGGGATCAGGAGGAAAAACCAACTATATGGGAACTCTATGTAGATGGATCTTCCAACAAAACAGGAAGCGGTGCAGGCATAATATTGGTAGATGAAAGAGGAACCCAGATAGAGGTTTTCCTAAAATTTGAATTTCCAGCTTCAAATAATCAGGCAGAGTATGAAGCCTTGATTGCTGAATTGAAGCTGGCAGAAGAAGTCGGTGTTACAAAGGTAATGATATACAGTGACTCACAAGTGGTGACCTCCCAAATAAGTGGAGAATATCAGGCAAAGGATCCAAATATGAAGAGGTACTTGGAAAAAACTCTGGAACACCTTGGGCGCTTCGCAGAAACTGAGGTCAAGCACATAACTCGGGATCTGAATAGCAGAGCAGACGCCCTATCCAAGTTAGCAAGTACCAAGCCAGGAGGAAATAACAGAAGCCTGATCCAAGAAACTCTCCAGGAACCCTCAGTGGTAAAAGTAGAAGACAAACAAGAAATCTTTGAAGTGGTCGGATTAAACCTCGGATGGATGAACCCCTTGGTCGAATACATGAAATTCGACATCCTCCCCAAGGAGGAGAAAGAGGCTAAGAAGATCTGAAGGGAAGCACAACACTACGCCTTGGTGAAAAATATTCTCTACAGAAGGGGATATCAACACCATTATTAAAGTGTGTACCGACCTCAAGAACTACCGAGGTATTAGAGGAAGTACATAGTGGGATCTGCGGAAACCATCTCGGGGCAAGGTCATTAGCCAGGAAAGTGATCCGAGCTGGATTCTACTGGCCAACCTTGCAGAAAGATGCCATAGAATTTGTGAAAAAGTGCCTACCATGTCAGATGCACGCAAATTTCCACGTGGCTCCCCCAGAGGAGCTCATCGGTATCACTTCTCCATGGCCCTTTGCAAAATGGGGAATGGATTTGTTAGGTCCTTTTCCCCAAGTGCCAGGACAAGTCAAATACCTGATCGTGGGAATAGATTACTTCACAAAGTGGATAGAAGCAGAACCATTGGCCACCATCACCGCACAAAGAAGTCGGAAGTTCCTCTACAAAAATATCATCACAAGGTATGGGATACCTTATTCCATTACCACAGATAATAGGACCCAGTTCACCGACTCTACCTTTAGAAGCCTAGTAGCCAGTATGAAAATCAAACACCAGTTTACCTCCCGCAAGCCAATGGGCAAGCCAAGGCAGCCAACAAAGTCATACTGGCAGGGCTAAAGAAAAGGTTACAAGATGCAAAAGGAGCCTGGGCTGAAGAGCTCCCACAAGTGCTATGGGCTTACAGAACGACCCCCCAATCCGCCACTGGAGAAACACCCTTCCGACTAGTTTATGGCATAGAAGCCATGATACCAATAGAAATCAATGAACAAAGCCCAAGGGTAATTCTCCATGACGAGATCGGGAACATACAGGGGCACAAAGAGGAGCTCGATTTGCTCCCCGAAGTCCGAGAAGAAGCCCAGATAAGAGAAGCAGCGTTGAAGCAAAGGATGACTACAAGGTACAACAAAAAAGTCATTCGAAGAACATTTGCCCCGAATAACTTGGTCTTGCTCAGAAACGACATTGGAGTCAACAAATCAGGGAAAGGAAAACTCACTGCTAATTGGAAGGGACCATACAAAGTCAATGAGGTCTTAGGAAAAGGTTATTATAAAGTGACCGACCTGAACGGCACCGAGTTACCGAGGTCGTGGCATGCTTGTAATATGAAAAGGTACTACAGTTAAAAGCGAACTCTACTCCCTGATGTACTCTTTTTCCAACTTCATGATTTTTTCCCAAAATAAAAGGGTTTTTTCTGGAGAATGGTTTTTAACGAGGCATCATAGTAGAGGCTAAGGGAAATAGGTTGTCAAAAGCCCTTAGTAGCAGTAAGGGACCCACCCCCAATAATAAAAAATATCTTTTTACAAATATCTCTTATAAATTCCTTCTTGTTTTCTTTTTTTCTACGAAACGCGCCGACTTAAGCTCGACAAAACGTGAAAATCCCATGAACCGACCTAGATGGTCGTCAGGATAAAACGACGAGGTACAAGTCGGTGTAAAGAGGTTATATAAGTTGATCGTAAGAAACTCGGAGACAATCCGACTCATAAGTCGAAATGAAAACCCGAGTAGAAAAGCTCGGAAACACTTCGACCCGTACATCGGAATGAAGAACCGAGTAGAAGAAAAATGCATCGCAAAAATAACCTAAGACATAAAAGCTCAATAAACCACAAAATTGAGCATAAAGGAATAGTGGAAAAGAGAGATCGAAAAAACCTAAGCCCAAAAGACTGTCAAGCTCATAAAGACGAGCCAAAGAAAAGGTTTTCCAAGAAAAAGGGTCGGAAAAATTCTCTAAAGTACCAAACAAAAACAGAAAAGCATGCACGCATAAAGGTAACTTAAACCCTTATCCAAAAAATGGTATTTATTTATTTTTTAAACCCTTATTAAAAAGGGTATAATAAAGTGTTTTGTTTATGGCCTCAAAAGGCCAAAACATCACCACCAACATAAATAAAGAGTTTAAAAAAAGGGACCCACAGGCCAGGCCCCCAAATAGCCAACAAAATTATTTTTTTGGAAGAGGAGTAGACGGATCACCACCACTAGAGTCAGGAAGAGCGCCACCAGGACCGGGAAGAGAGGCATCCATAGGAGATGAAGAGGAAGTCGGAGGAACGGTAGAAGAGCTCGGAGCATCCTTAGGGCGAGGAGGGGACTCAATGATCCTCTGCCCCCGAGTCTTCAATTCTGACTCGGAAACGATTACGGGGGCAGGAGGATCCACAATGACACCATCAATGACGACTTTGTCCGGATCTAAAGGAGAAAGGTCCAAGTCAGGAGCAATGACTCCGACCTGCCCCTTAAAAATCCTCCAAGCCTCCTCGGCGCCATCAGCAATAGAGTCCTCCAACTCGGTATAGGCCTTCCGAGAATTCAGCAGGTCATTCTTCACAGACACAAGATCTTCAAATAAACTTTGGTAGCTGGCCTGCGCTGTTTTCCTCAAGCCCACCTCCATGTTGCATTGGGCTTGCAACTTTCTCTCCTTTTCCCAGAGGTTATCTCTCTCCTCCTTCAACTTGGCGACTTCCTCCTTCAACTTGGCGACTTCCTCCTTCAACTCCTTCTCATGCTCTTGAAACATAAGAAGCCTCCCTTCCAGCTCTTCGACTCTCGAGGTCATTCCCAAAGAACTGAGTGGAGCCTTCTCAAAAATATCTAAGAGTTTGCCACAAACCCCCGCCGTCTTGAGACTCTCCTCAACCAGAGTGGTAAGGTGGTTCCGAACAGAAACATCATCCATGCTTATGCGAGCATGGGGGTAGATGTTCTTTCGGACGAATGCAAGAGCATCCGCCTTAACCTCGAAAGAGCCAGACTCTAAGGTCTTGTGCTTCTTCTTCTCTGGCTCAGGAGAAGGTCGGGCGGAGGGGGCGGCTGAGAGGAAACCGAAGAAGAAATCACAATGGGCTGGGAAGGAGTCCCAACGTTCCGAGGAGGAGGAGGAGGAGAGATAACCGCCTTGGCGCCACCAGTCCTGGCGCGGGACCTTGCTTTGGCCTCCTGGACTCTCTGATAAGACTCCTGAGCATTTGTCTTCGCCATCTCTGAAAAAAAAATAGATAATAGATTAAGACAAGTCAGAAAAGTTAGTCAGACAAGTCGGAAATCTAACAAACAAATGAAAGCTACCTAGCTGTGCCTGGACAAAGGTCGGAGACCCCTGGAGAAACTTTTTAGTGTCCAAATATGGGGCCCTCCCCCACGCTTCTCGAAGGAACCCCACAATGGCTGCTTCTACCTCATCCAGGTCGTCCAGACCATATTTCTCGCAGGGGGAGGCCTCCAACCAGTATAAAGGAAAGCGGGGAGAAGAATTATCATCCAGAAAAAAGGGATGGTGACCCTCTACAGCTTGCACTTTGAAAAAATAATTTTTAAAGTCATGGAAGGATTCGTCAAAAAGGGTGAAAATTCTCCGACCTTGTATGGCTCGGAAAGACACCCACTGTTGCTTATTGTTTAGCCCACTGAAGGGTTTGGTCATATGAAAGAGATAGAAAAAAATCTTCAGAGAGGTCGGGAACTCCAAAGCCTGGCTAATAAATTGATAAATTTTCAAAAAACCCCAAGAGTTGGGGTGAAGCTGGGTAGGGGCAACTCGACAGTGGTGCAAAACAGACATCTCAAAATTCGAAAAAGGAAGAAAAACACCCAAACGGGTGATCATACATTCATACATAAAGAAAAAATGAGGGGCCGCCTCGTCGGCCCTCCCAAAACAAACCCGGTCTTCTGGACCCGGGACTACCAACTCATACTTCGGCTCGTCCTCCTCAGAAGTACAAATTCTGTGGCGAGTACGAAGGTGGGTGATAAACTCAGTATCGACCAAGGGTTCCTCCCCTAGGACCGTGACATCAACCCACTGGGAGAGAACATCTACGGAAGCCATTTCTTTTCTTAAAAAAGGTGACAAAAACCTACAAGGAAAAAAGAAAAGAAAAATAAAAAAAATACGGTCTCTAAAGGGATGGAATACGGAACCAAACAGAAATCTACAAACGAACCTACTTATCTACAAAATAAAAGCATGCAAATATAAGGCATGTTACAGAAGAAGAAAAAGCTAACCTTTATCTGAAAATGAAGGTTGGAAGAAGTGAAAGTCTTCGGAACATAAGAGTGCAGCACGAACCAATGAAGAGGAGAATTGAAAAATCGCAGAAACAAAACAATGAAAGAGAGGGAAAGTATTTATAAGCACGTTAGGGGCACAATGGTAAAAGCGGGGCAGTCATTGATGAGAATGCACTGTTACCAAGACCATCAATCCCTACGCACATCCCTAACGGACACGATGCTTGATTAGACGTAACTGTCAGAACCAAAAGGCTACGAAAAGTCACGTCGGTTTCAGACCATCACGTCGGTCCTCCTACAAGTCGGCTACGACCCCGAGTAGAATACTCGAACCCAAATCTTGAAAAGAAAATTGGGCTCGAGTAGGGGCACTGTTCATATCCTGTGTATTGTTCATACCCTGACCCAACAGTAAAGGCCCAGGTCCAAACAAAAGGCCTAATCCCACGGATTGAGCCTCACCCAATACCAACCTTCGTCCTATAAAGTCGGTTCTCACCACGACTTGCTCTAAAGAAGTCGGGCACGAGGGTTAGCTGGCAGATAAACATTCATTCAAATGAGTAACCGCCCCTAGAATCTCTCTAACCACTTCCAAGAGCCATATCCTAACCTCCCTAAGATAATGGGACGGTTAACACCCTAAAAAGGTGGCACTACTCCAACGGTGGTTATTGGTTCACCACTATTAATACACTGACACCCCTCAGGTATCTCCAGGTCCCAATACTCTCTAGACCTGCTCACACTCTTGCTAACTTAGGCATCGGAGTGTCTTTGCAGGTACCACCCCCTTCTCCTCATACGAACAAGTCGAACGGAAGCCCCCAAGGTGTAAACCCACTCGAAGGCCTCCTCTTTCAAGCGATTGGGCCAACCAACACCATCCAATCCATTAATCTCCAGTTACCCACTGTAACACCTATATACTACATACGATGAGAATTAATTAGTCTTCTCTTAGAAAATTTCAAGCTGGGGGATGAAATTTCAAATTTGTGTATATGACAATAATCATCCGCGTATACTACACCAACAGAGCTCAAACTAAATCAGAGCATTAACTTATCATGAATTTGATTATAATAATAAAAATAAGAGTTTAACTAACATATATTTTAAAAGTATATATTAACATTATTATAAATAAAAAAGTTTTAAATTTTTTATTTTAATAAAAATAAAATAAATATCTTAAAAACTT